>NC_083416.1:19052464-19320529 GCF_020745735.1 Hemiscyllium ocellatum | reverse complement strand
GCCCACATACCCCCCTCTCCCCCATACCCCCGTCTCCCCCACCTCTCCCACCATACCCCCCTCTCCCCCACATACACCTCCTCTCCCCCACATACACCCCCTCTCCCCCACCCTCCCCCTTACCCCTCTCTCCCCCACCTGTCACCCCCCATACCCACCCATACCCCACCTCTCCCCCCCATAACCTCCCTCCCCCACCTCTCCGCCCACATACCCCCCTCTCCCCCATACCCCCGTCTCCCCCACCTCTCCCACCATACCCCCTCTCCCCCACATACACCCCCTCTCCCCCCCATACACCCCCTCTCCCCTCCCATACCCCCCTCCCCCTACATACCCCCTCTTCTCCCTCCCCCCCCATACCCCCTCTTCTCCCTCCCCCCCACATACTCTCTCACTCTCTCAGCAGAGCAGGTAAGGGCTGTTTGGCAGTGGCTGCTTGAAGGCTCGGGTGACGTTTGTTTAACGGTTTAAATTTGAATTTTGTTTTTTAAAAAAGCACGTAGCGGACCCGGAAGCTGGTGTAGCACAAGCTTACCTGGGTAAGTTGTTTTCCTATAAAGGCGCGCAGAAGAGGAACCCGAGGCACTACAGGGGTAGAGCCTCCCACCCGCCCTCCTCCTACTCCGTTGGAGTAAGAAGGTAAGTGCTGCATTTTGCTTATTCTCGTGTTTAGACCTCGTTTTTTTTAAGGGTTACTTTTAGAGGGATGGCAGTGAAGGCAGTACAATGTTCCTCTTGCAACATGTATGAGGTGAGGGATGCCATGGTCGTCCCTGCTGATTACACTTACAGGAAGTGCACCCATCTCCAGCTCCTCCAAAACCGTGTTAGGGAACTGGGGCTGGAGTTGGATGAACTTAGGATCATTCGCGAGGCAGAGGGGGTCATAGATCGGAACTTTAGGGAAGTAGTAACTCCAAAGATTGTAGACAGATGGGTGACAGTGAGGAGGACTGGGAGGAAGCAGCCAGTGCAGAGACCCCCTGTGGCCGTTCCCCCTCAAGAACAAGTATACCGTTTTGGATACTTGTGGGGGGACGACTTACCAGGAGTAAGCAATGGGGTTCAGGCCTCAAGCAAGGAGCCTATCCCCGTTGCTCAGAAGGGAAGGATGGAGAAGAGCAGAGCAATATTTATTGGAGACTCGATAGTTCGGGGCACAGATAGGCGGTTTTGTGGAGGCGAGAGAGAGACTCACGTTTGGTATGTTGCCTTCCAGGTGCAAGGGTACGTGACGTCTCTGATCGTGTTTTCCGGGTCCTTAAGGGGGAGGGGGAGCAGCCCAAAGTTGTGGTCCACATTGGCGCCAACGACATAGGTAGGAAGAGGGATGAGGATGTTAGGCAGGCTTTCAGGGAGCTAGGTTGGAAGCTCAGAGTTAGAACAAACAGAGTTGTTGTCTCTGGTTTGTTACCCGTGCCACGTGATAGAGAGTCGAGGAATAGGGAGAGAGAGCAGCTAAATGCGTGGCTACAGGGATGGTGCAGAAGAGAGGGATTCCAGTTTCTGGATAACTGGGGTTCTTTCCGGGGAAGGTGGGACCTCTATAAACATGATGGTCTACACCTGAACCTAAGGGGCACCAGTATCCTTGGGGGGAGGTTTGCTAGTGCTCTTTGGGGGATTTAAACTAACTCTGCAGGGGCATGGGAACCTAGACTGTAGCTTTAGGGTGCAGGACCTGGAGTGTAGGGAGGTTAGGAACCAGGCATCAATCTCGAAGGAGGGTGCCTGTAAACAGGAAGGTGGCTTGAAGTGTGAATACTTCAATGCGAGAAGTATACGAAATAAGGTAGGTGAACTTGCAGTGTGTGTTGGTACTTGGGAGTTCGATTTTGTGGCTATTACAGAGACATGAGTAGAACAGGGACAAGATTGATTGTTGCAGGTTCCAGGGTTTAAATGTTTTAGTAGGGTCAGAGGTGGGGGTAAAAGAGGGGGAGGTGTGGCATTGCTTGTCAAAGATAGTATTACAGCAGTGGAAAGGACGATGGATGAAGACTCGCCATCTGAGGTAGTTTGGGCTGAGCTTAGAAATAGGAAAGGTGAGGTCACCATGTTAGGAGTTTTCTACAGGCCTCCTAATAGTCCTAGAGGCATAGAAGAAAGGATTGCGAGGATGATTCAGGAGAAGAGTGAAAGTAATAGGGTGGATGTTTTGGGGGACTTTAACTTTCCAGATATTGACTGAGAAAGCTATAGCTTGAGTACGTTAGATGGGTCGGTGTTTGTCCAATGCGTGCAGGAGGGTTTCCTGACACAATATGTTGACAGGCCAACAAGAGGTGAGGCCATACTGGATTTGGTTCTGGGTAACGAACCAGGCCAGGTGTTAGAATTGGAGGTAGGTGAGCACTTTGGGGACAGTGACCACAATTCGGTGACTTTTACTCTAGTGATGGAGAGGGATAAGTGTGCACTACAGGGCAAGAGTTATAGCTGGGGGCAGGGAAATTATGATGCAGTGAGGCATGACTTAGGATGCATGGCTTGGAAAAGTAGGCTTCAAGGGAAGGGTACAATCGATATGTGGAGCTTGTTCAAGGAACAACTACTGAGTGTCCTTGATAAGTATGTACCTGTCAGGCAGGGAGGAAAGAGTCGTGTGAGGGAGCCGTGGTTTAATAAGGAATTGGAATCCCTTGTTAAAGGGAAGAGGGCGGCCTATGTAAAGATGAGGCGTGAAGGTTCAATTGGGGCAATTGAGAGTTATAAGGTAGCCAGGAAGGATCTAAAGAGAGAACTAAGAGCAGCAAGGAGGTGACATGAAAAGTCCTTGGTTGATAGGATTTGGGAAAACCCAAAGGCTTTCTATAGGTATGTCAAGAATAAAAGGATGACTAGGGTAGGAATAGGTCCCGTCAAGGATAGTAGTGGGAAGTTGCGTGTGGAGGCTGAAGAAATTGGGGAGACACTGAATGAATACTTTTCGTCTGTATTCCTCAGGAACAGGACATTGTTGCCGATGTGAACATTGGGTCACAATTAATTAGAATGGATGGCTTTGAGATATGCAGGGAAGAGGTGTTGGAAATTCTGGAAAGGGTGAATGTAGATAAGTCCCCTGGGTTGATGGCATTTATCCTAGGATTCTCTGGGAAGCAAGGGAGGAGATTGCAGAGCCATTGCCCTTGATTTTTATGTCCTCGTTGTCTACTGGAGTAGTGCCAGAAGACTGGAGGATAGCAAATATGGTTCCCTTGTTCAAGAAGGGGAGTAGAGATAACCCTAGTAACTATAGGCCGGTGAGTCTTACCTCTGTTGTGGGCAAAGTCTTAGAGAGAATTGTAAGGGATAGGATTTATGAACATCTGGAGAGGAATAATGTGATCAAGGATAGTCAGCAAGGTTTTGTGAAGGGCCGGTCGTGCCTCACAAACCTTATTGAATTCTTTGAGAAGGTGACTAAGGAGGTGGACATGGGTAAAGCGGTTGATGTAGTGTATATGGATTTTAGTAAGGCGTTTGATAAGGTTTCCCATGGTAGGCTGCTGCAAAAAAATACGGAGGTATGGCATTGAGGGGGAGTTGGAGGTTTGGGTTAGGAATTGGCTGGCTGGAAGAAGACAGAGGGTAGTAGTTGATGGTAAAGGTTCATCTTGGAGTGCAGTTACCAGCGGTGTTCCGCAAGGATTTGTTTTGGGAGCATTGCTGTTTGTCATTTTTATAAATGACCCTGGAGGAGGGGCTAGAAGGTTGGGTGAGCAAGTTTGCGGATGATACGAAAGTCGGTGGAGTTGTTGACAGTGAGGAAGGATGTGGCAGGTTACAGTGGGATATAGATAAGCTGCAGAACTGGGCAGAAAGGTGGCAAATGGAGTTCAATGTCGCTAAGTGTGAAGTGATTCACTTTGGTAAGAGTAACAAGAAGATGGAGTACTGGGCTAATGGTCGGATACTTGGTAGTGTGGATGAGCAGAGGGATCTTGGTGTCCATGTACACAGATCTCTGAAAGTTGCCACCCAGGTAAATAGTGCTGTGAAGAAGGCATATGGTGTACTGGCTTTTATTGGTAGAGGAATTGAGTTCCGGAGTCCTGAGGTCATGTTGCAGTTGTATAAGACTCTGTTGCGGCTGCATCTGGAATATTGTGTGCAGTTTTGGTCGCCATACTATAGGAAGGATGTGGAGGCACTGGAACGGGTGCAGAGGAGGTTTACCAGGATGTTGCCTGGTATGGTAGGAAGATCGTATGAGGAAAGGCTGAGGCACTTGGGACTGTTTTCATTGGAGAAAGGAAGGTTTAGGGGTGACTTGATAGAGGTGTACAAGATGATTCGGGGTTTAGATAGGGTTGACCATGAGAACCTTTTTCCACGTATGGAGTCAGATATTACGAGGGGGCATAGCTTTAAATTAAAGGGTGGTAGGTATAGGACAGATGTTAGGGGTAGATTCTTTACTCAGCGAGTCGTGAGTTCATGGAATGCCCTGCCAGTAACAGTGGTGGACTCTCCCTCTTTATGGGCATTTAAACGGGCATTGGATAGGCATATGGAGGAAAGTGGGCTAGTGTAGGTTAGGTGGGCTTGGATCGGCGCAACATCGAGGGCCGAAGGGCCTGTACTGCGCTGTATTTTTCTATGTTCTATACCCCCTCTTCTTCCTTCTCCTTCCCTCCCACCCCCACCATTGTCCCTTTTCCTCCAGCCCTGTCCCACACCTTCAGCCAGGCATTCCTGCACTCCCACACCCCCCAAGGTCCGCCCCAACTCAACGATTGCCCGCTCACATAGACAGCTGCCCCACCCCACACACGGTAGCCCCACCCCCAGATCCCAGCTCCGCCCCCAGGCCCTTCAACATCGGTCCCCGCCCCCCGATACATAGGCCTATAGCTTCGCCCCACATGCCTATTCGTCGGTTTTTGTTCCGCCGTCTGTTGTTGGTTGTGATGCGGGTCCTGGGGTTGACGGTAGTTATGGTGACTTTGGGCGATATTATTGGATGCTGTTCCCCCGATCTCCCGCACAACCCAGTCCGGGAGTTCGCGACTCCGTTGCGCCATTTCACCCGGAAGCGGAAACTGCCCCCTGTCAGAGGTGTTTCCGGGGCAGAGGCACTGCTCAGACACGAGGTAAGTGTACACAATTCTCAGCAACATCAACAAAGAGATAATATACCACTCTAACCATTCAGGTCCCATCACTAGCACTTAGTTGATCTGTGTCTTAAGCTTACAGTACTACATGATATCTGACACTGGTATAGTGACAGTAAGTCTCAGACTTACAGTACGACATTACTTAGTATCTGGTAACAGTGTTACAGTGATAGTAAGTTAGTGCCTTACTCTTACAACGCTACGTTACATCTGACACTTTCAGTGATAGTGTCTCACACGTACATTACATAATATCTGACACTGGTACATATTAGTCTCACAGTACTACATCACACAGTATTTGACACTGATGCAGTATATCAATTTCACATTTACAGAATGACATTACATAGTATCTGACACTTTGTTACAGTACAGTTTGTCAGTTCCTCATACTTACAGTACTGCATTGCATATTATCAGACACTGTTGTAGTGATAGTAAATTAGTTTCTCACACCAGTACATTGCATAGTAACTGACACTATTATAGTGATATAATAGTTGTAGTAAGTCAGTGTCTCACACAGTACTACATTACAATGTATCTGGCGCGGTGTGACAGTGATTGTGAATCAATTTCTCACACTTGCTGTACTACATTATAAAGTATCTGACACTGTGTTACAGTGATAGTATATCAGTCTCACACAGGACTACATTACATTTTGTCAGTATCAGTCTCACACTACACACAGACTGTAACACTGCCTCAGAATGGCAGTATATCAGTCTCGCATTCACTGTATGTTATACTTTCAGTCCAATAATCTGACATTCACTATGGGTTTCAGTATGTTAGTCTGTGACATTCATTGTGTTAAATTGAAAGTTCATCAGTATGTTAACCTCACTGTGTTAGGTATGATACATCAGTCTCACCTTCACTAGGTGTTGCAGTGACCGTGCATCAGTCTATGAGACACCCTCTGTTCTAGTGGTGCTGAGTGTGAAACATTGTACTATAACTGCAATACAGTGACTGTAACTAATACACTGACAGCACAGCAGTCTTTGTATATCACACTAAAGATTGTCATGACAATGAGGATGTTGTACTTAAATATATGCAGTGCAGGAAACAGGGCAAATGAGCTCGTAGTGTATTTTGAAATTAGGACTTGCAATGTTGTGGGTATCTCAGAGACATTGTTGCAAAGGGACTAGAAACTAAATATCCAAGTATACATGTTATATAAATAGGATATGCACATGGGCAGAGCGATCGAGGTTGCCCTGTTCATATGAACTAAAATTAAATTGATAGCAAGAAGTGGTGTAGAGTTCGAAGGTGTAGAATATTTGTGGGTAAAGTTAAGGAACCAGAAAGCAGAAAATACCCTGATGGAAGTTATATATGGGCCTCCTAGCAATGGTCAAGATGTGGTGCAGAAAATAAACTAGCAGATAGAAAAGGTATGTAAGAAAGCAAGGGGGATTTCAATATGCAGGTGGACTGGGAAAATCAGCTTGGTAGCAGATCTCAAGAAAAGGATTTCATGGAATTTCTACAAGCTTTGTTTTGGGGCAGCCCACTCAGCAACAAGTAAGTCTGGATTTGGTGATGTGATGTTAAAGTGAAGCAACCTCTAGGGGGAATTGACCATAATTTCATAGAATTCACCCTGTAGGTTCAGAGTGAGAAGCTGGAATGGTTTTAAAAATTCAATTCATGGTTTAATGGTGTTGTTGGATTTATTGACCAGCATTTATTGCCTTTCCCTAATTGCAGTTGAGAGTCAACCAACATTACTGTAGGTCTGGAAATACGCGTCGGCCAGCCCAGGTATGGATTATAATTTCCTTCCCTAACAGACATTAGTGAACTAGATGTATTTTTCTGACAATGAACAATGAAAATCTTTAGACTTTTAATTCCAAATTTTTGTTGAATTCAAGTTTCACCACATGTTGTGGCAGGAATCAAGCCCGGATACCCAGCTGCATCTCTGGATTAACAGTCAAGCCATAATGCCCGTGAGGCCATCACCTCAGCTATAATGGTGTGACAGTTGAGTAAAGATAGCAATAAAGACAGAGAGGAGCTGGCCAGAGTTAAATAGAAGAGGAGCCTAGTAGGCTGATAGTGGAGCAGCAATGATAGGGGTTTCTCAGGGTAATTAGGGAGGCACAGCAGCAATTCATCTCAAGGAAGAGGAAACTAAGGGGAGGATGAGGCAACTATGGCTAAAGAGGGAAGTCAGGGACAGCAAAAGAAAAAGTATTCAATGTTGTGCAGACTAGTGGGAATGCGGAGGATTGGGAAGCCTTTAAAACCTGGCAGAGGATAAAAATCAATAAGGGGTGAGAAGATGAAATATGAGAGTAAACTTCGGTCCAACCAGTCCACGTTGAACACGAACCCAAACTAAACTGGTCCCACCTGCTTGCTCCTGGCCCACATCCCTTCAAGCCTTTTCTGTTCATGTATGCATCCAACTCTCTTTTAAACATTCTAATTGTAACGGTATCCACCACTTCCTCGGGAAGTTCATTCCACAAACGAACCACTGTCTGTGTAAAGAAAATTTGCTTCTCATGTCATTTTTAAAATCTCTCTACTCTCACCTTACAAATGTCAACTGTGTCTTGAAATTCCCCATCTTAGGGAAACCAACTTCCATCAACTCCCTCTATACCTCTCATTATTTTATAAACTTCTGTCAGGTCGCTTTTCAACCTCCTACGCTCCAGTGAAAAAAGTCCCAGCCTTTGCTGCCTTTCTTTATAACTCAAACCTTCCATACCCAACAATATCCTGGTAAATCTCCTCTGAAACCTCTCCAGCTAGATAATATCCTTTGTATAACTGGATGACCGAACTGGACACTATTCCAGAACAGGCCTCAACAATGTCCTGTACAACCTTAACATAACGTTCTAACTCCTGTATTCAAAGGATTGAGCAATGAAGGCAACTGTATCAAATGCCTTTTTAACCACCCTGTCTATATGTGACACAGACTTCAAAGAATTATGTGCCTGCTCCCTCCCATAGGTCCCTCTCTTCTACAGCACTACTCAAGGCCCTACCATTAATCGTATGAGCCTATACTTGTTTCTTGTATCAAAATTCAGTACCTCGCATTTATCCAAATTGAATTCCATCTGCCATTTTACAGCCCCTGACTCATTTGATCAAGATCCTTTTGTAATCTTAGAATACCTTCTTCACTGTCTATTTTGCCACCAATTTTGATGTCATCCACAAACTTACTAACTATGCTTTCTGTGTTCTCATCCAAACCATTTATTTAAATGACAAACAAAAGTGGACCCAGAACTGATCCCTGTGGATCACCAAGACCTCCAGTCCAAAAAGCAATTCTCCGCCATTATACTCTGTCTCCTGCTGTGAAGCCAATTATGTATCAAATTGGCAAGCTCGCCCTGAATCCCATGTGTTCAAACTTTACGAATTAATCTACCTTGTGGAACCTTGTCAAAGGCTTTACTAAAATATAAATAAACAAGGTCTACTGCTGTGCCACCATCAATCTTTTTGGTAACGTCTTCAAAACATTGTCATGTTTTTGAGAAATGATTCTCCTCACACAAAACCATCCTGAATATCCCTAATCAATTTTGCCTCCCTTAAGTGTCCATAAATCCTATATTTTATAATCGCCTCCACAACCAAAGTCAGTGTCACAGGTCTATAGTTCCCCAGTTTCTCCTTACAACCTTTCTTAAGCAAAGGTTAGCCACCCTCCAATCATGCACCTCACCTGTAGATATAGATGATGCAACTATTTCTGCAAGGGATCTCATAATTTCCTCCCTTACTTCCCACAACGTTCTAGGATACATTAGATCAGATCCTGGAGCGTTATTGATCTGTATATTCTCTAAGACCTCTCGAACTTTCTCTTTTTGAAACATCTCAGTTTATTTTTCTGCATTCTCTAGACTCCATTTCGTTCTCCACAATAAAAACTGACGTGAAGTATTCATTTAGTATCACTCCCATCTCGTGGGGTTCAACATAAAGACAAGCTCCTTGATCTTTAAGAGGCCCTACCATATCTTCAGTTGTCCTCTTGCTTTTAATGTATTTGTAGAACCTCTTTGGATTATCCTTAATATTATCTGTCAGTGCTATCTCATAGCCTATCTCTACACCCTCTTTGCCTTCCCAATTTCTCTCATAAGCATGCCCCTACACTTTATATTGATTAAGACATTCAATTGAACCAAGTTGTTGACCTCTAAAATAAGATACTCTTTAACTCTTGACTAGAACTTCAACATCTTTATTTATCCATTATTCCTTAATCATACCAGTCTTACTCTTCACTCTAACAGGAACATAATATTTCTGAACTCTTTTCATCACACCCTTGAAAGCCTCCCACTTGTCACACATCCTTTTACCTACGAAGAGTCTACCCCAATCAACTTTTGAAAGTTCTTGTACAATTAAAAATTGTCTTATTCCAATTAAAAACATTCAATTTTATGGAAGTCTTATCCTTTTTCATAACCATTTTGAAACTAATCGAATCATGATCACGAGACCCAAAGTGTTCCCCCACTTTAACTTCAGCCACTTGCCTGTTTTATTGCTCAAAAGAAGGTCAAGTTTTGCTCCTATTCTAATAGAGCATCTACATATTGTAAAAGAAAATTTTCTTGAACACATTTGTCAAATTTTTAACCATCCAAACGTTTAACACTCTAGTAGCCCCAGTCACTGTTTGGAAAATTAAAATCCCCCATTATTACAGCTTTATGCTTAGATAGTAGCTTAGATTCCCTACAGTGTGGAAACAGGCCCTTTGGTCCAACCAATCCACATCGACCCTCCGAAAAGTAACTCACCCAGACCCATTTCCCTCTGACTAATGCACCTAACACTATGGACAATTTAGCATGGCTAATTCACCTGACCAGCACATCTTTGTGACTGTGGGAGGAAACTGGAGCACCGGGACGAAACCCACGCAGACGAGGGAAAATGTGCAAACTCCACCCAGACAGGCAGGAATCGAACCTGGGACCCTGGTGCTGTGAGGCGGTAGTGCTAACCATTGAGCCACCGTGCTATTTATCTGAGCTATCCCCACATATTTGTTTCTCTATTTCTCGATTACCATTGGGGCAAGTAATGGGAGCTATAGCATAATCACAAAGTGATCTTTCTTATTTGTAATTTCTACCCATAAACTTTCATTGGATGATTTTCCAGAAATATCTTTTCTAGTTACAGCAGTAATGTATTCTTTAATCGAAATCACTACTCCCGCTTTCCTTTCTTGCCTTTTTTCCTATCCTTCCAGTAGCATCTAAAAACCATCACATTGAGATCCAGTCTTGTCCATTTCTCACCCAGTTTCTGTTATAGCTATGACATCCCAATCCCATGTTCTTAAACAAGTCCTGAGGTCATCAGCCTTACTTTTAAGACCCCCTGTATTGAAATAAATGCAATTTAGTTCTTCAGTTACTACTTACTCTAACTCTCTCTCTTGTTTTCCTTTTCTAATTGATGTGATCTCCTCCCATTCAGAACCTTCCCCATCAATCCTTCCATTTACACTGCTACTTAGAATTCTTCTACTCACCTTAGCTAGGCCAAACAGGGAAGGCAAATGAACTTAGAGCATGGTTAGGAGCATGGGACTGGACAATCATAGCAATTACAGAAACGTGCTTTAGGGATGGACAGGACTGGCAGCTTAATGTTCCAGGATACAAAGCCACAGGAAAGACAGAAAGGGAGGCAAGAGAGGAGGGGGAAAGGCGTTTTTGATCAGGGATAGCATTACAGCTGTACTGAGGGAGGATATTCATGAAAATACATCCAGGCAAATTATTTGGATTGAACTGAGAAGTAAGAAAGAGATGATCACCTTATTGGGATTGTATTGTAGAGCCTCCCCTAACAGTCAGACGGAAATTGAGAAACAAATTTGTGAGGAGATCTGTTATCTGTAAGAATAATAGGGTGGTTATGGTAGGGGGTTTTAACTTTCCAAACAGAGACTGGGTAAAAGGTTTAAATGAAGAGGAATTTGTTAAGTGTGTACAAGAAAAGTTTCTGGTTCAACATATGGATGTGCCTACTGGAGAAGGTGCAAAACTCGACCTACTCTTGGGGAGAAAAGGCAGGGCATGTGACTGAGGTGTCAGTGGGGGAGCACTTTGGGGCCAGCAACCTTAATTCTATTAGTTTTAAAACAGTGATGGAAAAGGATAGACCAGATCTAAAAGTTGAAGTTCTAAATTGGAGGAATGCCAATTTTGATGGTATTAGGCAACAACTTTCAAAAGCTGGTTGGGGGCAGATGTTCGCGGGTAAAGGGAAGGCTGGAAAATGGGAAGTCTTCAGAAATGATATAACGAGAGTTTAGAGACAGTATAATTCTGTTAAGGCAAAAGGAAAGGCTGGTAGGTGTGGGGAATGCTGGATGACTAAAGAAATTAAGGGTTTGGTTCAGAAAAAGAAGGAAGCATATGTCAGGTGTAGACAATTGAATGAATCCTGTGAAGACTATAAAGGCAGCAGGAGTATATTTAAGAGGGAAAGCAGGAGGGCAAAAAGAGGACAACAGGCTCCACGCTCAACTTTCCATTTCTGTCTTTGACTGGCCCTATTCCTATCCTAATTATCTTTTTATTCCTTACATACCCATAGAAAGCTTTAGAGTTCTTCTTTATTCTATTCGCTAAAGACTACTCGTGTCCTCTCTTTGCTCTTCTTAACTCTCTCCTTAAATCCTTCCTAGCTGATCTATAACTCTCCATCACCTCATCTGAACCATTTTGCCTCATCAACACGTAAGCCTCCTTCTTTTGCTTAACAAGAGATGCAATTTCTGTAGTAAACTACGGTTCCCTTACCTTATCACTTCCTCCCTGCCTGACAGGGACATACCTATTAAGGACATGCAATATCTGTTCCTTAAACCAGCTCCACGTTTTGATTGTCTGCATCCCCTGCATTTTGCTAATTCTATGTATCCAAATGATTGCATAATTGCATTATAATTGCCCTTGCCCCATCGATAACTCTTGACCTGTGGCATATCCCTTTCCATCACTAAACGTAACTGAATTATGGTCACTCTCTCCAAAGTGCTCACCTAAACTAACTCAAACACCTGGCCTGCTTCATTACCAAGCACCAGATCCAGTGTGGCCTCCCCTGTTGTTGGCCCTTCGACATACTGTGTCTGGAAACCCTCCTGTACACTGGACAAAAACTGATCCACCTGACATACTAGACTTATAGCATTTCCAGTCAATGTTGGGAAAGTTAAAATCCCCCATAAAGACCACCCTGTTCCTTTCACTCCTACCCAGAATAATTTTGCCAATCCTCTCTTCCACCTCCCTGGAACTCTTGTGGAAGCCTATTTAAAAAAAAACTCCAAGCAGTGTGACCTCTCCTGTCTTGTTCCTAACCTCAGCCCATACTACCTCAGTAGATGAGTCCTCGTCAAAAGTTCTTTCAGCCATCATTATACTGTCCTTGATTAACAAGACCACACCTCCCCCTCTTTTACCGCCTTGCCTGTTCTTAATAAAACATCTAGACCCTGGAACCTGCAACATCCATTCCTCGCCCTGTTTTATCCATGTCTCCGAAATGGCCACAACATCGAAGTCCCAGGGACCTATCCATGCTGCAAGCTCACCTACCTTACTTCAGATACTTCTGGCGTTGAAGTAGACACACTTCAAACCAGTCTGCTGTCTGCCAGTACATTCCTGTGACCCTGCAATCCTGTTCCTGTCCTTCCTACACTCATCCTCCTGTGCACTGTAACTACACCTCAGGTTCCCATCCCCCTGCTGAGCTAGTTTAAACCCACCCGAATAGCACTGGCAAATTTCCCACCCACGATATTAATACTCCTCTAGTTCAAGTGAAAACCTGTTTGTACAAGTCCCACCTTCCTCAGAATGAGCCCCAATTATCCAAGTACCTGAAACCCTCTCTCCTGCACCATCCTTGCAGTCACGTGTTTAGCTGATATCTCTCCCTATTCCTTGCCTCGCTATCACATGGCACGGGTAACAAACCAGAGATAACAACTCTGTTCTAGCTCTCGGCTTCCACCCTAGCTCCCTGAAATCCTGCCTTACATCCCTAAATCTCTTTCTACCTATGTCGTTAGTGCCTACATGGACAACGACTTGAGGCTGGTCACCTTCTCCCTTCAGGACCCCAAAGATACAGTTTGAGACATCATGGACCCTGGCACTTGGGAGGCAACACTGCAACCGTGAGTCTCCTTCATTCCCAACAAACCTCCTATCTGAGCCTCTAACTATTGAGTCCCCAAAGACTAACACTCTCCCCCTTTCCCTCCTTCCCTTCTGTGCAACAGGGAGACGCTCATCCCCCTCAACAGTATCCAAAACAGTATACATGTTTTTCAAGGGAACAACCACAGGGGATCCCTCCACTGACTGTTTTTTTCCCCCTTTGAACAGTCACCCAGCTTTCTTCATGCCTAGGAGAAACTACTTACCTGTAACTCTTATCTATCACAGACTCTGCCTCCTGAATGATCCGAAATTCATCCAGCTCCCGCTCCAGTTCCCTAACACAGTCTTGGAGGAGCGAGAGTCGGGAGCACTTCCTGCAGATGTACTTGGATGGGACACTAATGGCATCCCTCACCTCAAACAACATGCAGGAGAAACATTGCTCTCCCTGGGGCACTGCCATTCCTGCTAGTCCCCTTATCACAAAGTGAAAAAGAAGAGACGCTTAGCTGATGTGTCCTAGTGTTTAAGGTTAGAGGAGGTGGTTGGGTGGGAGGCCCTACAAAGGAAGGGTCTCGGGATGAGAAAACACTGACTTAAAAAGCTGGATGGAAATAAAAATTTCCAATTTAGGTTAGATCCATCCATTTTGAATATGTCTTTTCTATCCCCAAATACATTCCAACTGTCCATAAACCTGAATCCCTAGCTGTTCAGCCATTGATTTAGCTCCTTTAACCTTTTGTTCCTTCCCTCATTTGAGTTTGTCATTGGGAGTAAATCAGAATTTGCTATTTCCAAGGTTTTATTTTTTAATCTTCTACCTAACCTCTTAAATTAACTCTGTACCGCTTTAATCTTTTCCCTAAAATGTCATTCCTACTAATGTGTGCAATAATTTCTATATCCTGAATCTCCTCTTGAATAATACACTTGAAATGCTCAGCAATGTCCTTAATCCCAATGCTCGGAAAGCATCAAAGCATTCTAAACTTACACTCTCTGCCACAGAATCTCCTGCCTATGCACCTGACAGAAAGTCCCTTACAACAATAATTCTATTCAATATTGTCAAACGCTGCCTAACATAAGAATCATTCCGGGTCCAATAACTGACTGGCCCTTCCATTTTCCTCTGAGAGACACTCACCTTCAACTGTTCCAAAAACTGCATATCTGTTTGATAGAGTAATAGCCAACGGAGACTTTTGAACTACCTTTCTTACCTTTCCTGACATTCACCCATTTATTTGATTAATCCTGCTGCGTAATAACTTTTCTAAATCTACTAGCCATCTTACTCTGTACCTTATATATGGCCTTAATAACATTAAGTCTGAAAAAAGGATGTTTCAATAAGACCTTAGTATATTAAAATAAACTACCTTTTATCATCTGTAGAAAATAACGTTAAAATAACAATATATATATATCAAATATATAAAACTTAAATAAAGTCAACCACTTAGCTGATTAACTGAATAAAAATGATTCAGTTTCAATAAATTTCTCAAAGAAAAAAAATTTTCTCCAAAGCTGACCAGGTCTAAGACACTCTGGAGTGAAAACACAATTCCTTATTTTCAAAAAAAATCTTCTGAAGCATGTATAGATTTCTAAAATGTCTGAATTAGGAATAAAGTAAACCTCTGCTGAACTCTGTCGACTCTTAAAAAGCTTGTTTTAAAATTCCATTTGAGAAAAAAAACACAATTCTTTTGTTTGGTGTTTGAACGTTAAAAAACCAAAATGGAAAAAGAAATTTATTAAATTATAATAACTAATAAAAATTGTAATAACTGTTTTACTAATGTTATGACAGGGGTAAACCCTTCTGCTAACTTAAACCAAACACACAGAAAAGTTCACCTCGTCTTGTAATCTTTAACATATGAGTGACAGAGAATTATCCAAATTCGCGTGTTTAAAGAAAAAAATTAACAATTTATTCTTTAACTCTAAAAGAGAACATTAAACAACAACTATCTACACTGTAAGCCTCCTTTTTCTTAAAGTTTGTTATCAACCTCCCACAAGGTAACAATATACTGATCCAATAAAGCTCCTACAGAATTTACAGTAACTGAATTTTCAAAACCAGTTGTTGTCTTCGGGTGTCGAAGTTCCTCTATCTGTAGATTCCCCTTGGGTTGTCTTAGATCTTCTGCTGCATAGATTTTCATATGAGAAAGGTGCCTTTTAGAGAGAGGGTCTGCGGGGAGCCTATTGATGGCAAGAGATGCTCTTAGTCTCTCTGGCTAACTGTTCAAAATGCCAGCTTTTTATACCCCAAAACATTGGACTGTCTGATTAGTTTGATGTCAAAACAGTAAAATTCTAATTCAATTGGGTTTTTATCTTAGGATATAATTTTGAACTGGTTGACAGGAGAAATTGTACGAATAGCCAAGAGGAAAAGGGAAGCTTACACAAGGTCTAGGCAGCTTAGAGCATACGGGCCCTGGAGGAATATCGGAAAAGTAGGACAAGTCTTAAACAAGGAATCAAGCTGGCTAAAAGGGGTCCTGAAATAGCTTTAGCAAGCAGAATTAAGGAAAATCCCAAAGCATTTTATTCTTATATAAGAAGCAAGCGGGTAACTAGAGAAAGAACTGGCCCACTAAAAGATAACGAAGGAAGGTTGTGTGTCGCACCTGAGAGAACGGGTGAGATTCTGAATGATTACTTTGCATCAGTGCTCACTGAGGAGAGGAACATGATGAATCTTGAGATCAGAGACAGAAGTTTGATTAGTCTGGATTACGTTGGCATAAGTAGGGAAGATAGGGAAATCGTGTCTCACAAACTTGATTGAGCTTTTTGAAGAAGTAACAAAGAAGATTGATGAGGGCAGAGCAGTAAATGTGATCTATATGGACTTCAGTAAGGCATTTGACAAGGTTCCCCATGGGACACCAATTAGCAAGGTTAGATAGAACATAAAACAGTAGCACCGAATAGGCCCTTCAGCCCACGATGTTGTGCCGACCATTGATCCTCATGTATGCACCCTATAGAACATAGATCTCATGGAATACAGAGAGAACTAGCCATTTGGATACAGAACTGGCTCAAAGGTAGAAGACAGAGGGTGGTGGTGGAGGGTTGTTTATCAGACTGGAGGCCTGTGACCAGTGGAGTGCCACAAGGATCAGTGCTGGGTTCTCTACTTTTTGTCATTTACATAAATGATTTGGATGCGAGCATAAGAGGTACAGTTAGTAAGTTTGCAGATGACAGCAAAATTGGAGGTATAGTGGACAGTGAAGAGGGTTATCTCAGATTACAACAGGATCTGGACCAGTTGGGCCAATGGGCTGAGAAGTGGTAGATGGAGTTGAAAGGGTTCAGAAAAGATTTACAAGGATGTTGCCAGGGTTGTAGGATAACAGGGAGAGGCTGAACAGGGTAGGGCTGTTTTCAATGGAGCGTCGGAGGCTGAGGGGTGACCTTATAGAGGTTTACAAAATTGAGGGGCATGGATAGGATAAATAGACAAAGTCTTTTCCCTGGGGTGGGGGAGTCCAGAACTAGAGGGCATAGGTTTAGGGTGAGAGGGGAAAGAGACCTAAGGGGCAGCTTTTTCATGCAGAGGGCAGTAACTGTATGGAATGAGCTGCCAGAGGATGTGGTGGAGGCTGGTACAATTGCAACATTTAAGAGACATTTGGATGGGTTTATGAATAGGAAGGGTTTGGAGGGATATGGGCCGGTTGCTGGGTTGGGATGTCTGATCAGCATGGACGGGTTGGACCGAAGGGTCTGTTTCCATGCTGTACATTTCTATGACTCTGTGTTAGGTATACTAGAGGTTATTTAGGTGGACAAATCCCCAGGACTGGATGGGATCTATCTCAGGTCCCTGAGGGAGGCGAGTGAGGAAATAGCTGGGGCCCTGACAGATATCTTTGTGGCATCCTTAAGTACAGGTGATGTGCCGGAGGACTGGAAGGTTGCTCATGTTGTCCCCCTGTACGAGAAGGGTAGTAGGGATATTCCGGGTAACTACAGACCAGTGAGCCTGACGTCACTGGTGGGGAAGTTGCTGGAGGGGGTACTGAGTGATAGGGTCTATTTATATTTAGAAAAGAATGAGCTTATCAGTGATAGGCAATGTGGTTTGTGCGGGGGAGATCGTGCCTTACCAACTTAATAGAGTTCTTTGAGGAAGTGACCAAGTTGTTAGATGAGGGAAGGGCTGTTGATGGACTTTAGTAAGGCGTTTGATAAGGTTCCCCATTGTAGACTAATGGAGAAAGTGAAGTATACATGGTATACGGGGTGTTCTAGCTGGGTGGATAAAGAACTGGTTGAGCAACAGGAGACAGAGTAGTAGTTGAAGTGAGTTTCTCGAAATGGAGAAAGGTGACCAGTGGTGTTCCACAGGGGTCTGTATTGGGGCCACTGTTGTTTGTAATATACATAAATGATCTAGAAGAGGGCACTGTTGGTATGATCAGCAAGTTTGCAGATTGGCACAAAGATTGGCAGAAAGCATAAGTGACTGTCAGAGAATACAGGAGGATATAGATAGACTGGAGAGTTGGGCGGAAAAGTGGCAGATGGCTTTCAATCCAGACAAATGTGAGGTGATGCATTTAGGCAAGTCTAATTGTAGAGCGAATTATACAATGAATGGAAGAGCCTTGGGAAAAGTTGATGGGCAGAGAGATCTGGGAGTGCAGGTCCATCGTACCCTGAAGGTTGCTGCACAGGTGGGTAGAGTGGTCAAGAAGACATATAGTATGCTTATACATTGGACGGGGTATTGAGTATAAGAGCTAGCGAGTCATGTTACAATTGTACAAGACATTGGTTCGGCCGCATTTAGAATACTGTGTATAGTTCTGGTGGCCACATTACCAAAAGGTTTTGGAGAGGGTGCAGAGAGGGTTTACGAAGATGTTGCCTGGTATGGAAGGTGCTAGCTATGAAGAGAGGTTGAGTAGGTTAGGTTTATTTTCACTAGAAAAAAGGAGATTGAGGGGGGACCTGATTGAGGTTTACAAAATCATGAAGGGTATAGACAGGGTGGATAGAGACAAGCTTTTTCCCAGGGTGAAGGATTCCATAATGAGAGATCATGCTTTCAGGGTGAGAGGTGGAAAGTTTAAGGGGGATACACGCGGCAAGTACTTCACACAGAGGGTGGTGGGCGTCTGGAACACGTTGCCAGCAAAGGTGGTATAGGCAGGCACGGTGCAGGAGTAGGTGGGGAGCACAGGGATACAAATGCTTCGGAATTGACCGTCAGGTTTAGTCAGTACATTTGGATCGGCTCAGACTTGGAGGGCTGAAGGGCCTGTTCCTGGTCTGTAAATTTTCTTTCTTTGTTCTTTGGTTGAATTTGAATTGTTGTGTAAACAATTCGGTATCTGAGTTACAGCTCAAATATTACATCTTCAAATTATCCAGTACACTTTGTGCCTGCAGTCAGCCACATGACAAACTTCGGCTAAATGAAGGGCTTGTGCCCGAAACGTCGAATTTCCTATTCCTTGGATGCTGCCTAACCTGCTGTGCTTTAACCAGCAACACATTTTCAACTCCCACATGACAAACTTGCCAGTTTTTCAACTTTAACTCTTTCTTAAAGGTACAGTACACGCCATCAACTCCACAACACTAAGCCTGCAATCCCAGGAGCAGGTGCAAGATCCATGCTGCTCCCTTGCAAGAGAATTTCTGGAGATCTAAAAGGTAAGAGAAATTGGACTACTGGAAAATGAGGCTGGAGAAGGATGGGGT
Organism: Hemiscyllium ocellatum; assembly: GCF_020745735.1. Classification (NCBI taxonomy): domain Eukaryota; kingdom Metazoa; phylum Chordata; class Chondrichthyes; order Orectolobiformes; family Hemiscylliidae; genus Hemiscyllium; species Hemiscyllium ocellatum. The sequence goes on along the minus strand of NC_083416.1, from coordinate 19,301,457 downwards.
ACAAAACAATGGTGGAACTGAAAAGGTACTGTGCATCAGTTTTCACAGTGGAAGACATCAGCGGCACACCAGAACTTCAAAAGAGTGAGTGTAGTAGCCATCACAGAGGAGAAGGTGCTGGGGAAGCTGAAAGATCTGAAAGTGGATAAATCACTTGGACCGGAAGGACTGTGCCCCAGGGTTCTGAAGGAGATATCTGAGGAGATTATAGAGGCAATGATGGTGATCTGTCAGGGATAACTGGAGTCAGGAAGGGTCCCAGAGCTCTGAAAAATGGCTTATGTCAAAGCTTGTTTGGGAAGGGTGGGCGGTAGAAGGTGGAACTGTAGGCCGAATAGCCCGATCAAGTCCACACCGACCTGCCGAAGCGTAACCCACCCAGACCTATTCCCCTACGTTACAGGCAATTTAGCGTGGCCAATTCACCTAACCTGCACATTTTTGGACTTTGGGAGGAAACCGGAGCACCTGGAGGAAACGCAGACACAGGGAGAATGTGCAAACTCCACACAGTCGCCTGAGGCGGAAATTGATCTTGGATCTCTGGCACTGTGAGGCAGCAGTGCTAATCACTGTGTCACCGTGCCACCCATACTATAACTGTAAAACACAGTGAATATTACAGATTCCCTAAAGCTTGTCCGCCATCTAGCAGTGACAGCAGTGTGTTCTATCTATAAGACATACTACAGAAATTCACAAAAGATCCTTAGACAACGCCTTCCAAATTCACAACCTCTTCCATCTAGAAGGGCAAGGGCAGCAAATACATGGGAACACCACCAAGTTCCCCTCCAAGCCACTCACCTTGCTGACCTGGAAATATATCGCCCATGCCTTTGCTGTTGCTGAGTCAAATTCCTGGAATTACTTCCTTAGGGACATTGTAGGTCAACCTCCATGAAGGACTGCAGCTCCAGAAGGCACTCACCACTGCCTCCTCAAAAACAATGGGGGACAAGCAATAAGTGCTGCTCCAGCCAGTGATGCCTAAGTCCCATGAGTGAGTAGTAAAATTCCTCAATACCCGCTATGTAACCTTTTCCAATCTCATTAACAACCCCCATACAACCACCTCCATCTGCACATAGTCCTGTACGACCAGCTCTGTTCACCTCCCTCTGCTCCTGTACAACCAAATTGTTTTGCTTGGAGCAAAGGAAATTGAGGGGAGAGTTATTGGAAGTTTCTGAGATAATGACAGGTTAAGATAAGATAACAATAAGAAGGGTAGTGATGCATCTGTGGATTGTACAGGAATTTGTCAATACAGAATTTAAAGTCTGAAATGCTGTGAGAATCTACAGTGAGTGGCAACTGCTATAGTGAGTGGCAATGTCCTGGAATTTTTGCCTGGCAGCATAATGGAGGAAAAGAAACATCTAATAATTTGAAAGGGAATTTGAATAGGGTCTTTGGTGAACTTAAGTTGCATCGTTGCAGTGGTTGACTGGAGGAGTGGAACTACATTGCTGTACAGGGATTGCTCAAGTTCTGAAGGCTTACAAGAGCCAAAACATTAACTCTGCTTTCACACTCCAGATGCTGCCAGGTTTGCTGAGTTTCTTCAGCAGTTTCTGGTTTTGTTACTCTACAGGGAGCCAGTATGCAAGTGATAGACTTAATAAGGCCATAAGCAGAAATTAGGCCATTCAGCCCATCGGGTCTGCTTCGCCATTCAATCACTGCTGATAAATTTCTTAACCCCATTCACCCACTTCCTCTCCGTAACCCTCAATCCCCTTGACAATCAAGAACCTATCTATCTCAGTCTTAAATATACTCAATTATCTGGCCTTCACAGCCTTCTATGGCAGTGAATTCCATAGATTCACAATTGTCTGCTGAAGACGTTTCTCCTTATCTCTGTTCTAAAAGGTCTTCCCTTTACTCTGAGGCTGTGCCCTCGAGTCCCAGTCTCTCCTCCCAATGGAAACATCTTCCCAATATCTACTCTGTCCAGGCCACTCAATATTTTCTAAGTTTCAGTTAGATCCCCCCCTTATCCTTCTAAACTCGAACGACGATAGATTCAAAGTCCTCAAATCTGCCTCATATGTTAAGCTTTTCATTCCTGGGACCATTCTCGTGAACCTGCTCTGAACATGCTCCAGGGCCAGTGCACCCTTCCTGAGATATACGGCCCAAAATTGCAATCAATATTCCAAATGTAGCCTGACCAAAGCCTTCTAGAGCCTCAGAAGAACATCCCTGCTTTTATATTCATGTCTCTCAAAATAAATTGCCACTCATTTGCCTTCCAAATAACTGACTGAACTGGAACTCCCAAGTCTCTTTGCATTTCACACTTCTGAAACTTTATCCCATTTAGAAAACAGTTCATGCTTCTATTCTTCTTACCAAAGTGCATGACCTCACACTTTCCCACATTGCACTACATCTGCCACTTCTTTGCCCATTCTCCTAACCTGTCCAAATCTTTCTGCCTCCTCAATACTACCTGTACTTCTACCTATCTTTCTATTTTCTGCAAATTTGGTCAGAATGCCCTCAATTCCTTTTAACTAGATCATTAATGTGTAAAGTGAATGACCTGTGTGAAATACTACTTGTCACTGGCTGTCATGCTAAGAAAGAACTTCTTATTCCCACTCCGCTTTCTGCCAGACAGCCATTCTTCTATCCATGGTAACACCTTGCCTCTAACAGCATGAGCTCTTACCTTACTCAGCAGCCTCCTGTAACATCTTATCAAAGGCCTTCATAATGACCTCCTCAGCACCATGAATGACTGTATCAGTGTGTTGTAAAGTTGAAATACATTGAGAATGTTTGTGTCTTAGCCAGACCCGAGGTGTGTCTTCAGATTGACCTGAACTGAGACTTTCCTAACCTTGTATGTAGGCTGCCTTTTTAAAAATGATCAGCAGTCATGTTTTATGTTTTAACCAGAAGCAAGTTTAGCATATTCACAACTATTGTGGAAGATATTTAATCCAAAAGTGAGAAATACATTTGCTAAAATACAAATGCACAGATTTAAAACAAATTACTTAAGTATAAAGATAAAAGTGAAATCAGTCTCTACTATACTTGCAAACCTGGTTTGCTTGCAGATTCACTTTCTAGACTGAAAGGTTCAAAAACTTGGAAGCTGCTTTGTTTAACTTTTGTGGGTCTGCAGACTGTTGTTCTTTGTACAAAAACAGAAAATGCTGGAGAATCTCAGTAGGCCTGTCAGCACCTCTATTGAAAAAACAGCTAGAAAACACTCACCAGAGTCAAAATGTTAATTAACTCTTGTTTTCTGCCCTCAGGTGGTGCCAGATCTGCAGATCTCCAGCATGTATCGTTCTTTGTTTAATTTTTTTTGTTGATTTTGTTCTGGAAGCCTGTCTGTGTCCCCCTATTGAGAAGCTTTGGTGTTTCAAAATCTCTCTCCCATATGTGCATGGTATTCAGATGATTCTCCTCAAAATGGCTGTTTTTCTAGCCACCTTTATCACAATAAATTGTTACATTCATTTTGAATCATTGCAGTACAAAGGTAAGTGAGTTCAAAGAACTGAAATGTATCATAGAATTCATACAGTGTGGAAGAGGCCATTCAGTCCATCGAGTCTGCACCAACACTCCAAAGAGTGTCCCACCCAGACCCAGCCCCCACCCTATTGCTGTAATACCACATTTACCATGGAGAACCCACGTACCCTAGACATCCTTGGGGCAATTTACTATGCCAATCTTCCTAAAGTATTCTTTGAACTGTGGGAGGAAATCAGAACACCCAGCGGGATCGCATGCAGATGCTGGGAGAGCAGACACCCGAGGCTGGAATCAAACCCAAGTCCCGAGCACTGAGACAGTAGTGCTAACCACTGAGCCACAATGCCACCCTAAGTGGAAACACAAGCTAGTGCAAACATCCAACCAGCCAGTTGCAGTGGAATTTCCTCATGCTGCCCCTCCTGTCTTCTGTTCAACGCTGCTGCAGGTTTTGTTGTTTCACACTTATGAGAGATCAATGGATAGCCTTGGAAGTCTTGAATTATTCAATAACCTTTTGTGGTTGATTCTTAAGATAGTTTGAGTGGCTGAAATTGAATCCATAAGAGAAGGTACGTTGTTTTAATGAGGCATTGTAAGGCTCCCTTTGTCCATTTAAAGACAGATTAGCTTTCTTTACAACACGTGTATATTATAACTACACCATCATCCTTGTTCATGATGTTCAAGATGAATCTGGTTTAATTAGAGCATGTATTTAATTAGAGGTTTTATTTGAGCATTTTACATGGTGGAAATGTCTTTGTAATTTATTTATACCATTGTGTCTTAACAATGTGCCGCCTTTAAAACTTCTTCAGGGACAAGCAGCGCACCAGATGATGTTAAGAGGATCAATCTTCAAAGTGAGTTCACCATTTAATTAATTATTCATTATGACTTCTTTGGGTTTGATTGTGCCAGATAGTTTGGATCAAAGTCTGTCCTCCTGATTGTTTATTTGTGTCTTGGCACAGTGGACAGATTGTATTGATCAATACAATCAGCTGAGGTAACAGTGAGACTTACTGAAGGCTGTTTATTGGTCGTGAAGTATATTGACTTTCATAAGGTGCTCAGTAAAGTGCCACATCATAAACTTGCTAGAATAACTGAAGCCTGTGCAATAACAAGGAATTGGTCCAAGCCACTAAAATGAGAGAAATATGAAGACTGTGGGAAAGGGCAGGTGATTGGGAGTAACTGAGTTGATCTTGCAGTTAGACAGCACTGATCTTAGACAGTTGGTTAACAACCTGTCAGTCAGGCATTTCAGCCCTTGATATTGGATTGCATTATGAAATGGTATTCCTTCTCACTGGGAATCAAGTCCCACTATTCCCAGAGTTGTCACAAAAGTTATGATTTCATCAAACTATACAAAATGTCCCCAATTTAGCTGTCAATTTAAACAAAGGCAAATTAAAAACATGGAGCAGGTCTCTGTGATTCGCAAAATAAAAATAGAAAGATTCTACCTGTAGGTTAACAACAATGAACTATTGCACATATAAGGATTGAGAGTGTGGTGCTGGAAAAGCACAGCAGGTCAGGCAACATCCGAGGAGCAGGAAAATCGATGCCTAGGGCCACTCTAAACCTCTTAAAACTCCCCCATTACGCACACACACAGACAGGCCAAAAAACTTTGGTGTTATGAATGGAGGGGTAAACCTAGGAAGGCAGTTCAGTAGCCCTATCTGCAGAATTCACTGAAGTGATCCTTTGTTCGCTCAGGCTTCCTACTCATCGACCTTTCTTCTCCATGTACTTTTGGAGCATGCTTTTGGAGGTATTGAGCCACTGGTTCACAAATTATAAAGTCTCAGACTTACTAGTTAAAAGCAACAAGTGGTTTTCTTAAATCCTCAGGTATTTTCTACCACAGACAGACAACAACTGCCCTTCTAGAGACCTTTGCAATATAATTCACATTGCTAAGCTGTTCAGCTATGCAGGAGCTAATCACTTAGTTGTTGGCAGGCACAGCTGGTTGCAATTCCATAAACCAATCAGATTTTGTTGCCAACTGAATCTCATTTTATAAATATGCAGGTGCCATCCATCTGCAGCCTGTCCCTCTGATTGAACAAGCAGCTATATAAGCAACACTTAGGATGAATTTCAGTAATTTGCATTTAAAAAATGCAGCAATCCTATCGCACTGCTTGGATTCCATACTTCAGTCCACAATCAAAAATACAGAAAAGTAAAAAGATATAATACTTACCACCATTCAGTGAGGCTCGTCTGACTGTTCTCCCGGCTCAGGGCATGTTAGTCTGAGTGTATGATTTTATACTGCTCTGTTGTGGGCGGCACGGTGGCACAGTGGTTAGCACTGCTGCCTCACAGCGCCTGAGACCCGGGTTCAATTCCCGACTCAGGCGACTGTCTGTGTGGAGTTTGCACGTTCTCCCCGTGTCAGCGTGGGTTTCCTCCGGGTACTCCGGTTTCCTCCCACAGTCCAAAGATGTGCGGGTCAGGTGAATTGGCCATGTTAAATTGCCCGTAGTGTTAGGTAAGGGGTAAATGTAGGGGTATGGGTGGGTTTCGCTTCGGCGGGTCGGTGTGGACTTGTTGGGCCGAAGGGCCTGTTTCCACACTGTAAATCTAATCTAATCTAGACTGCCTGTTCAGGATTAGTCTGGTTGGACCACCTGTTCGGGATCAGACTGGTTGGTCTGACTGCCTGTTCAGCATTATACTTGTCGGTCTGATTGCAGGTTCATAACTGGATCTCGACTGTTTGACTCTACATGATGGTTATGTTGATATTCCTTCAGGTAATCCATCAGCAAGTAAGACATCGAGTCACTGATGCCTCTTCTCTTATATTGGAGAGATGTGAGTACACTGATTTTCTTTACTCAATGTTTACTTTGCATTCAGACCTGCTTCTACCACCCTGTCTCTCCCTCCCTCCATTCCCCCCAACTACCCCTCTCTCCACCTTCTCCCCTACCCCACTATAGTTCCACCTTCTCTGTTTGGTGATATAGAATGTGCTTACCATTGAAGTGGAGGTGCCGGTATTGGACTGGGGTGGATAAAGTTAAAAATCACTCAACACTAGGTTATAGTACAAAAGGGTTATTTGAAAGTACGAGCTTTCAGAGTGCTGCTTCTCTGTCAGACAGCTAGTGTAGCAGGATCATAGGACACAGAATTTATAAGTAATAGATTAACTGACGCAATGTTTTAGACAAACCCAGGTAGCTGTTAAGTCTTTAATCACTTAGAATGGGGATGCAGGTTTCGATGGATTCATATGTAAATCCCAGAATTTCTTTCAAGTCACTGTCCCAAGATAACTTTAAGTTCTATCAGTGGTGACATCTTAGTTCAGACAATGCATTAAAGATGTGAGGTTAGAGTCTACCTGTATCCCAACCTGGAGTCAGACTGGTTTTATTTCCAAAGTAAGAATTCATAAAATCTCTCACAGACTGATTGATTGCTTTTTGAACAAAATATAATTTATCTGCAAATACAAATTCACCCCATAGACTTTTATATATGTATGTGTGTATGAGAGAGAGAGAGAGAGAGAGAGAGTCTCTGCGAGAGTGTGGGTGTATAGTGTGTGTAGTGCAGTAGAGTCACTTATCATGTGATATGAACCCAAGATCCTGGTTGAGGTCATCCTCATGGGTACTGAACTTGGCTATCAGCCTCTGATGGCAACCCTGCGTTGATGCATATCCCAAAGTCCACCTTGGAGGACAGTCACCTGAAAATCCAAGGCCAAATGTTTGAGACAAACCACTATTTTGTTTGAAACACACACAGTCGGGAGGCAATCAGTCAATGTGACATTTATAAATTCCTACTTTGGAAATAAAACCAGCCTGCTTCCAGGTTAGGATACAGACAGACCTCACACCTTTGATAAATTGACTAAGCTGAGATATCACCTTCTTTACCCACTGTTAGAACCTTAAGTTATCTTGGAGCTGTGACTTGAAAGACATTCTGGGATTTACATATTAATTAATCGAAACCTGCATCCCCATTCTAAGTGATTAAAGACTTAACAGCTGTCTAGTAAGATGCTTTTGACTGTATGCCAGTCAAATAGTTGAACAAACTGCATTTGGACAAATTTCTATCCGCCTTTTAAAAAGTTGTTCATGGGATGTAAGTGTTGCTGGCTAGACCAGCATTTATTGCACATCCTTAATTGCCTAGACTGAAATTAAGTGTCAACCCAACTGCTGTGGGTCTTGCACCATGTAGACTGGACTTGTTAAAGATGGCACATTTACTTTCCTAAAGGATGTTCGTGAGCCAGATGTTTTTATGACAATTGACACTTGTTGCATGTTGCTATTTTGTCAGCTCTATTCCAGATTTCTATTTAATTCAAATTCCGTTATCTGTCATTGTGAGTCTAATGACAGTACCACTATGCTACCAACTATCAGTTATTTCTCACTTCAATTTTGTAACATTGTGCATTTATGATCTCTCTGAAATAAAGCTTCCTGCAAATCCTCTTGCAAGGATGCTACCTTGAAGTTCTCCTCCACTCTCCACAAGAATCTCAGTGAGTCTCTACTCTTTTGCTACCTTCTCCCACCCTCCTCCCTGGCCTATTACCTTCATTTCCACCCCCTTTCACCTATTGTACTCTTTGCTACTTTCTCCCCACCCTTATCCCCCTCCCCATTTATCTCTCCACCCTGGAGGCTCCCTGCCTCCATTCCTGATGGAGGGCTTTTGCCTGAAACATTGATTTTCCTGCTTCTCGGGTGTTGCCTGACCTGCTGTGCTTTTCCAGTACCACTCTAATTTAGACAGCTGTCTAGGTTTGTTTAATACATGGCATCAGTTGTATGACACTTTGATCTTTTACTTACAAATTCTGTGGAAGGACTCATGCCTGAAATGTCGATTCTCCTGCTCCTTGGATGCTGTCTGACCTGCTGTGCTTTTCCAGCAACACATTTTCAGCTTCTGTGTCCTATGTACCTGTCGCACTTGCTACTGGATGGAGGAACAGCCCTCAAAAGTTTGTATTTTCAAATAACCCTGTTGCACTATAATCTGGTGTTGTATGATTTTTAACTCTTACCGTTGGAGTCCTGCTGTCTGCTTTGTACCCATCAGGACAAAATTGTAAGAATACCAAATCTTAAACAGGAGCAACTATTCCAATTGCTCATGAAATGGGTACAATTGATTGAAAAAATGCCTCTGATTGAGCTGTTGCCATGCTCAAAGCCCAAGAAACTATAATCCCTATTATCATTTCACAAAAGCACAATGTTTGGGGTTGGCAGTGGGTGAGGATCCATTTCGCACTGCTTGAGTATATCCTCTTGCCCCACCTGTTTGATCTTATTCTCCAATCCAATGCTTTGTGAAGGTATTAGCATGGGCCCCAGCTATGCCTGCCTCTTTGTCAGCTACATCAAACAGTTCCTCTTCAGTGCATACACAAGCACTGATGCCCAACATTTCTGCCGTTGCATCGATGACTGCATCGGTGTTGCATCCTGCACCCAGGCTGAACTAGAGCAGTTCATCGACTTTGTCAACAACTTCCACCCACCCTTAAATGAATGTGGTATATCTCGGACACCTCCCTTCCCTTTTTTGACCTCTTTATTTCCATCTCCAGTGAATATACACAGACAGACATCTACTCTAAATCCACAGACTCCCATAACTATTTGGACTACACCTCCTCCCACCTAGTATCCTGTAAGAACTCCATCCTATTTTCCCAATTCCTTCGTCTCTGTTGCATCTGCTTTGCCAAGGAGACATTCCACTCCAAAGCATCCCAGATGTCCACCTATTTTCGACAATGTGCTTTCTTTCCTCTGTCATCCAGACAGCCTCCACTGCACCGTATCCATTTCTCGTACCACTGTTCTAAACCAACCCCACTTCCCCAAATGCAGTGAAGACAGGATTCTTCTTGTCCTCACCTTCCACTCCATCAGTCTCTGCATCCAACAGATCCTTAGTACTTTCATCCCCTGCATCCGTAAGCACTTCCACAAACTCCAACTAGACCACACGAACAAGAACATCTTCCCCTCCCCTTTCTGCCTTCCGCAAGCACTGTTCTCTTTGTTGCTGCTTGGTTCATGCCACTCTCCCCGGCATCCCTCCCCATACCCCTGACACCTTCCCCTGCCAACATAAAAAATGCAAAACCTGCCAGCACACCTGCCCTGTCACCTCCATTCAGGGTCGCAAACAGTTCTTCCAGGTGCGACAGAGGTTCACCTGCCAACCTACTTTACTGTATCTAGTGCTCCCAAACTGGTCTTCTCTACATCGGGGAGGCAAAACATAAACTTGGCATGTTTCGCTGAGCATCTCAGCTGGGTCCACAGGGGCTGACCAAACCTCCCAGTTACTGCCCATTTCAATTTCCCTTCCCATTTTCTCTCAGACATGACATCCTCAGCCTCCTCCATTGGCACAATGAATGAGACCTCAAATTGGAGGTCAACACTTCATCTTCTGTCTGGGCAGCCTAGAGCCCGTAGGACTAAACATTGAGTTCTCCAGTTTCAAATAACCTCCCTTTCCATCCACGACACCCTTCCCATCTCCTCCACCTCCCTTCTACTTCTCTGACTGACCCTTCCTTCCAGCCACCAAACGGATTAATTCCTTCCATCAACCAACCAGGTTGTACCTTCTACCTGTGTTTATCTGTCACTACCTCACCATTCTGCTCCTCTCCCACCCTCTTTTCCCCCCCCCCCCCCACCTTTTTATCTGCAGGTCTCCTTACCCCCCACCCCCAGACCTGATGGAAGGGTTATACCTGAAACGTTAATTTCTCGATCTCCTAATGCTACCTGGCATCCTGCTTGTCTACTTGTGAAGATGTTACCATGTGATTTCTGATGCAGACTGGGATTGCTTAGAGAGTGTTCGCATTCTGCATGTTTCTTTCTCTCCAGCCCTGAACCGGGTTCAGCTGCTCGGCCGAGTTGGGCAGGACCCTGTGATGCGACAGGTGGATGGCAAGAATCCTGTGACAATTTTCTCTTTGGCGACCAATGAAATGTGGCGGTCAGGCGACAGTGATACATTTGCATCAGGTAATGGTACTGGACAGCAAAGACTTAGCGATGCTCTCTGAATATATGCTGCTGAGAAGTTGTTTGAAGTTTTATTTATTCCTGTGCTGTGAGCATCTCTAGCCCAGCATCATTGCAAATCACTAACTGCCCTTGAGAAGATACTACAGTGAGTTTCACAATGACCAACTTGTGAATCCCACTGGCCAACCACCATAACATGTTATTTGACTGGATTTGTTAAAATATCAGAAAAATATTAACATTTTTAGCACACACTTTTCTCCACCATATTTCATGTCCCTTTTTCAAGTTACCCTCATCTTTCTTGATTAGTGATTTCCATTCTATGAACGTGCTCATGTCAGTACTTCAGACTAGAATTACAGTCTTACATCAGTGATTGAATTCTGATGCATTATTTTACAAAAAAAGTATACATTCATGACATTTGGGCATTGTTGGTGTGATCTGCGTTTATTGCCCATTCCTAATTGCCCAGAGGGCAGTCAAGAGTCAATCACATTGATGTCACATGTAGGCCAGACTGAGTTATGGTGGCAGTTTCTTTTCCTAATGGACATTAGTAAACCAGATTGTTGGAAAAAAAACTATCAACAATAGTTCCATGGTCATCGTTACATCTTATTTGCAGATTTTAATTGAATTAAATTCCACTATCTGTCATGACAGGATTTTAAACTGAGTTCCCAGGGCGGTGAAGAAGGCATATGGGATATTTACGTTCACTAACTGAAGACAGAAAAACTGCAGATACTGAAATCCAAGATAGACAAGCAGGAGGCTGGAAGAACACAGTAAGCCATGCAGCATCAGGAGGTGGAGATGTTAACGTTTCAGGTGTAACTCTTAGGGTATAAGGTGTAGCGGCTTGGAGGTGTTGTCACAACTGTATAAAACATTGGTAAGGCCACAAATGGAGCATTATATGCAGTTCGGGGTCACCACACTATTGGAAAGACATGATTACACTGGAGAAGGTACAGAGGAGTTATGAGGACAGAGTAGATAGGCTGGATTTGTTTTCCTTGGAGCAAAAAAGGCAGAGGTGCGGATTGAGATATATAAAATTGAGGCATAGACAGAGTTAGTTATGAAAATCTCTTCCCCTTGTCTAAGACCAGAGTGCACAAGTTTAAGGTAAGGAGTAAATGGTTTAGAGGAGATTTGAGGAAATAATCTTTTCATCCAGAGGCTGGTAAATGTATAAAAGGTGCTACCTGAGAGGGTGGTGGAGGCAGATACTCTCGCAACATGTATGAAGCATCTGGGTGAATATTTAAAGTGCAGGCTCTGCACCAAGTGCGGCTAAGTGGGATTAGAGTTTTGGTGTTTATTGGTCGGCATAGATATGGTGAGCCGAGATTTCTGTGTTGTTTAATAAAATTTAAAAAGCAATTGTCATTAATTGTCATTAAAATGGCAATTGTCATTAAAATACCACTTGGTTCACTAATGTCCATTAGGGAAGGATATCAAAGGAGTTGTAATCTAATGCATGCTACATACCTATGGCCCATAGGGATTGATGGACAATTTGAGAGTTTCCAAAACATGAACCGCCTATGAAAATAGGAGGTGCTGGAGGTCTTAAAATGTATAAAGGGTGATAAATCCCCAGGACTTGAATCATGTGCACCTTAGGTCATCATGGGAAGCTAGAGAAGAAATTACGGGACCATTGGCAGTGACATTTATATCATTGACAGCCTTGAGTGAGGTGCCTGAAGTCTGGAGGATGGCTAATGTTTTTTCATTATTTAAGAAATGCTGCAAAGAAAGCCAAGGAGCTACACACTGGTGAGCTTAGTATGTCAGTAATGTAAGGGTTCTTACAGATAAGGCTGATGTACTTAGGGCATGTTTAAGAATATGGGATTGGGAATTAATAGCTATTACAGAAACTTAGCTGAGAGATGGACAAGACTGGCAGCTCAATGTTCCAGATTTTAGAAGCCATAGCAATGATAGGAAAGGAGGCAAGAAAGGAAGGTGGGAGTGGTGATTTTGATTTAAGGACAACATTACTGTTGTAACTAGAAGAGATATTTCTGAAAAAATGGTCCAGTGAAAATACAAGAGGGGGAAAAAAGAAATAAGAAAGGAAAGATTGTCTTGATGGAATTGTACTGTAGGTCCCTCCTCATAGTCAGCAGGAAATTGAGAAACAAATGGGCAGCATGGGTGGCTCAAGGGTTGGCTCTGCTGTCTCACAACACCACAGACCTGGGTTCGATTCCTGCCTCGGGCCACTGTGTGGAGTTTCCACATTCTCCCCATGTCTGCGTGGGTTTCTACCGGGTGCTCTGGTTTACTCTCCTGTCCAAACCTGTGCAGATCAGGTAAATTGGCAATGCTAAATTTCCCATAGTGTTAGGTCCATTAGTCAGGAGTAAGTATAGGGTAATAGGTAGTGGAATGGGTCTGGGTGGGTTACTTTTCGGAGGGTCGGTATGGACTCGTTGGGACAAATAGCCTGTTTCTACACCGTAGGGAATTAATCTAATCGCTCTATGTAAGCATAATAAGGTTGTAATAATGGGGGGTTTTAATTTTCAACACATTGGCTGGGGTTACCATAATGTTAAAAGTTTGGATGGTGAAGAATTTGTCAAATGTGTTCAGTAAAATTTTCTTTATCAATATGTGGATGCTCCTGCTAGAGAAGGAGCAAACTAGACCTCCTTTTGTGCAATAAGGCAGGGCAGGTGACTGAAGTAAAATTGGGAGAACACTTTGGGTCTAGTGAACATAATTCTATTAGTTTCTAAATGGCAATGGAAAAGGATTAGCTTTTTGTAAGAGTTAAAGTTTTTAATTGGAGTAAGGCAGATTTTAATGGTATGAGTCAAGAACTTTCAAATGTTGTTTGGAATAGACTGTTCACTGGTAAAAGGACATCTGACACATGGGAGGCTTTCAGGAATGTGATGACGAGAATTCAGAGGCATTATGTTCCTGTTAGAATGAAGGCTAAGGCTGCTACGATTAAGGAACAATTAATGAATAAAGACATTGATGTTCTCATCAATGATAAAAGAGAATCTTATTTTTGATATAGGCAACTTAGTTCAATTGAATGTCTTAATCAAATAAAGAGTGTAGGAGCATTCATAAGAAGGAACTCAGGAAGCCAAAGAGGAGATGTGAGATGGCATTGGCAGATAAGATCAAAGATTCCAAAAGGTTTCTACTAATACATTAAGAGCAAGAGGGTAACTAGAGAGAAGGCAGGGCTCTTAAAGATCTAGGAGATTGTCTTTGTGTTGAACCCAAGGAGATGGGAGAGGTAGTAAATGAATATTTTGCATCAGTTTTTATTGTGGAGAAAGAAATAGTGTCTAGAGAATGCAGAGGAATAAACTTTGATGCTTTAAAAACAGTTTACACTGCAGAAGAGGACATTCAAGAGGTTTAGGGAATACAAAAAGTGGATAAATTTCTGGGATTTGACCTAATGGATTCCAGTATGTTGTGGGAAGTAAGGGAGGAAATTACGAGATCCCTTGCAGAAATATTTGCATCATCTGTAACTGTGGGTGAGATGCCTAATGACTGGAGATTGCTAATGTTGCATCTTTGTTTAAGAAAGGTTGTAAGGAGAAACTGGGGAACTATAAACCTGTGAGTCTGACTGTAGTTGTGGGTAAATTGTTGAAGGTGTAATAAAATATAGGATTTATGGACATTTAGAGAGGCAGAAATTATCAGCATGGTTTTGTACAAGGAAAATTGTGTCTCACAAACTTGATTGAATTTTTTGAGAACGATGCCAAAAAGGTGGCCACAGCAATTGACCTTGTTTATTTGAATTTTAGTGAAGCCTTTGACAAGGTTCCGCATGGTAGACTAATTAGTAAAGTTAGGTCACATGGGATTCAGGGTGAGCTTGCCAATTTGGATACATAATTGTCTTAATGACAGAAGTAATGGTGGAGGGTTGCTTTTCGGACTGAACTCCGGTGACCAGCAGTGTTCCACAGGGATCAATTCTGGGTCATGTTTTGTTTGTCATTTATATAAAAGATTTGGATGAGAATATAGAAGGCATAATTAGTAAATTTGTGGGTGACACCAAAATTGGTAAAGAAGGTTTTCTAAGATTACAGAGGAATCTTGATCAAACAAGTCAATGGACTGAAAAATGGCAGATCGAGTTAAATCTGGATTAATGCGAAGTATCGCATTTTGGTACAACAAACAAGGGGACACTTAATGGTAGGGCCTTGGGTAGTGTTGGAGAACAGAGGGACCTAGGGCGCAGGTACATTATTCTTTAAAGTTTGAATCACATGCAGGCAGGATGGTGAAAAAGGCATTTGGCATGTATGCTTTCATCCCTGTCCTTGAGTAGAGGAGTTGGGAAGTCATGTTGAGGTTATACACAACATTGGTGAGACCTCTTTTGGAATACTGTGTCCAGTTCTGGTCGTCCAGTTCTAGGAAGGATGTTATTAAGCTGGGGTCCAAGGAGAGCTTGCCAAGTGGATTGGGAATTGGCTTAATGGTAGGAGACAGAGTGTGGTGGCAGTGCATTGTGGTTTAGACTGGAGACCTGCGACTTCAGGTGTTGCAAGGAACCATAAGACATAGGAGTGGAAGTAAGGCCATTCGGCCCATCAAGTCCACTCCGCCATTCAATCATGGCTGATGGGCGTTTCAACTCCATTTACCAGCGGTCTCCCCGTAGCCCTTAATTCCTCGAGACAACAAGAATCTATCAATCTCGGCCTTGAAGACATTTAGCGTCCCGGCCTCCACTGCACTCCGTGGCAATGAATTCCACAGGCCCACCACCCTCTGGCTGAAGAAATATCTCCGCATTTCTGTTCTGAATTGACCCCCTCTAATTCTAAGGCTATGTCCACGGGTCCTAGTCTCCTCGCCTAATGGAAACAATTTCCTAGCGTCCACCCTTTCCAAGCCATGTATTATCTTGTATGTCTCTATTAAGTCTCCCCTTAATCTTCTAAACTCCAAAGAATATAACCCCAGGATCCTCAGCTGTTCCTCATATGTTAGATCTGCCATTCCAGGGATCATCCGTGTGAATCTCCGCTGGACACGTTCCAGTGCCAGTATGTCCTTCCTGAGGTGTGGGGACCAAAACTGGACACAGTACTCCAAATGGGGCCTAACCAGAGCTTTATAAAGTCTCAATAGCACATCTCTGCTTTTATATTCCAACCCTCTTGAGATAAGAGACAACATTGCATTCGCTTTCTTAATCACGGACTCAACCTGCATGTTTACCTTTAGAGAATCCTCGACTAGCACTCCCAGATCCCTTTGTACTTTGGCTTTACGAATTTTCTCACCATTTAGAAAGTAGTCTATGCTTTTATTCTTTTTTGCCAAAGTGCAAGACCTCGCACTTGCTCACGTTAAATTCCATCAGCCATTTCCTGGACCACTCTCCCAACCTGTCTAGATCCTTCTGTAGCTTCCCCACTTCCTCAGTACTACCTGCCTGTCCACCTAACTTCGTATCATCAGCAAACTTCGCTAGAATGCCCCCAGTCCCCTCATCCAAATCATTAATATATAATGCGAATAGCTGTGGCCCCAACACTGAACCCTGCGGGACACCGCTCGTCACCGGCTGCCATTCTGAAAAAGAACCTTTTAAAGAACGATGCTATGTCTACTGTTGTTTATCATTTATATAAATGATTTGGATAAGAATATAGGAGACATGGTTAATAAGTTTGCAGATGGTACCAAAATTAGTGGTACAATAAACAGTGAAGAATGTTATCGAAGAGTATAATGGGATCTTCATCAACTGGGCTAGTGACCAGGGGAATGACAGATGAAATTTAATTCAAATCAATGCAAGATGTTACATTTTGGTAAGTAAACCAAGGCTGGATTCTCACACTTAATGGTAGTGCCCTGAGGAGTGCTGTTGAACAAAGAGACCTAGGGATGCAAGTACATAGTTCCTTGAAAGTGATGTCCAAGCTTGAAAGCTTGGTGATGAAGGTATTTGACACGCTTCCCTTCTCCAGCCAGACCATTGAGTAAAGGAGTTGGGACAACATGATAAGGCTTGACAAGAAAGCCGTAAAGGTCACATTTGAAGAACGACGTACAATTTGAGTCACCCTACTGTAGGAAGAATGTTATTAAACAGGAAAGGGTCCAAAAAGATTAACAAGGCTGTTACCTTGGCAGGTTTGAGTTATAACAAGAGGCTTGATAGATTGGGACTTTTCTCCCTAGAGTGTAGAAGGCTGAGGGGTGGCCTTTTGGGGTTTATTAAATAATGGGAGGCTTAGATTAGATGAATAGTCAAAGTCTTTTACCCAGAGGAGTCCAAAATCCAAAGGCATCGGCTTTGTGTGAGAGGGGAAAGATTTAAAAAGAACCTGAGGGGTAACTTTTTCACACACAGGGTGGTGCGTAAATGGAACGAACTTCTGGAGGGTGTGGTAGAGATGGGTATAATTACAACTTTTGAAAGACCAAGGAATGGAGTGCAGGAGAGCTGTTGTCAGCAAATGGTACAAAAGCATCAAACAGATGGCACTACTGAAAAGTGACTGAAGAGGATTTTGGGAGGAGGTGGTTCATATTCATAAAAGGGGAAATAGCCAAGGTCTTTTCCCTGGGGATGGGAAGTCCAAAACTAGAGGCATAGACTTAAAATGAGAGGGGAAACATATAAAAGGGACCTAAGGGGCAACATTTTCACGTAGAGGATGGTGCGTGTGTGGAATGAGCTGCCAGAGGAAGTGGTGGAGGCTGGTGCGATTACAGCATTTAAAAGGCTGGATTAGTATATGAATAGGAAGGTTTTGGAGTATGGGCCAAATGCTGGCAAATGGAATTTGTATAGGATATCTGATCAGCATGAAAAGTTGGACCAAAGGGTCTGTTTCCATGTTGTATATCTCTGACTGATGAGTTAAAGTTCTAAATTGGGGCAAGACCAACTTTGATAGTCTTAGACAGGAACTCTCAAAAATTGATTCGGAAGCTGTTAGCAAGCAAAGAGATGTCTAGTAAGTGGGAGCTTTTCAAAGGTGAATTAATTGAGGGTTTAGGGTCAGCATATTCCTGTTGGAGCGAAGGGTAAGGCTGGCAGGAATAGGGAACCCTGGATGTCTGAAGTTATTGAGGCTCTGCCCTTGAAAACGAGCAAGGCGTATGACATGTATAGGCTGCTGAGATCAAGTGAATCCTTTGAGTATAGAGAATATCAGAGTACACTTAAGAGAGAAATCAGGAGGGCCAAAAGGGGACACAAGATGACATTGGCAGGTAAGGTAAAGGAGAATCCAAAGAGATTCTACAGATAATGAAGAATAAAAGAGTAACTAGCGAGGGAATAGAGCCTCTTCAAGAACAACAAGGTCATCTA
Organism: Hemiscyllium ocellatum; assembly: GCF_020745735.1. Classification (NCBI taxonomy): domain Eukaryota; kingdom Metazoa; phylum Chordata; class Chondrichthyes; order Orectolobiformes; family Hemiscylliidae; genus Hemiscyllium; species Hemiscyllium ocellatum. Next base: position 19,283,511 of record NC_083416.1, on the reverse strand, counting down.
TGTGCAGAGCCACAAGAAATGGGTGTAATCCTAAATGAATATTTCTTGTCTGTATTTACCATTGTGAAACGTATGGATGTGAGGGAACTAGAGAAAATAAATAGTGACACTCTTGAAGAGTGTCCACATTACAGAAGAGGAGATGCTGGAAGGACTAAACCGCATTCATGTAGTTAAATCTCTGGGACCTGATGAACTGTATACCAGGACGTTTTGAGAAGCTAGAGAGGAAGTTGCGGGGCCCCAGGGGAGACATTTGTGTCATCAACAGTCTAGGGTGAAGTACGCAAAGACTTATGTTGTGCCATTATTTAAGAAAGGCTGCAGGGAAATGCCTGGGAATTACAAACATGTGAGCGTAAGGTCTGTGGTGGGTAAGTTATTAAGAGATTCTGAGAGACAGGATCTACGAGCATTTGGAGAGGCAAGGACTCGTTTGGGATAGTCAGCATAGCTATCACAAACTTGATTTGAGGTGGAGTCAATGGATAGAAGGTTGGTTTGAGAGATGGACTGGGCTGTGTTCACAATTCTCTGTAGTTTATTACGGTCTTGGGAAGGAGCAGTTGCTTTACCATGTTGTGATGCATCCAGGTAGGATGCTTTTTATGGTACGTCTATAAAAATTGTTAAATCCTTGTGGACACTATGAATTTCCTTAACTTCCTGAGGAAGTAGAGATGTTGGTAATTACATCAACGTGAGTGGACCTGGACAGATTGTTGGTGATCATCACTCCCAGGAACTTGACACTCTTAACTATCTCCGCCTCAGCACCGTTGATGTGGTCAGGGCATGCCCTCCACTCCACATTCTGAAGTCAATGACAAGCTTCTTTTGCTGATTTTGACCAAGAAGTTGTTGTCTTTATGCCACTAAGCATTCAACCTCTTTTTTTCTGGATTCTATCACGTCATTGTTTGAGATCCAACCTGCAGTGGTGGTGTCATCAGCAAACTTGTAAATGGAGTTGAGGTAGAATATGGCCACAATGTCACGAGTGTCTAAAGAATATATTGGGGGGCTGGGTACACAGCCGTGTGGGGTACCACTGTTAAGGTTTATGGTGGAGGTGGTGTTGCAGCCTATTCTCACTGATTGCAGTCTATGGGTCAGGAAATCAAGGAGCCACTTCCGGGGTGGGGGGTGCAAAACCTCAGTCTTGGAGTTTAGAAGTGAGTTTGTTTGGAATTATGATGTTGAAGACGGAATTGTAGTTAATAAGTAGAAATGTGACATAGGTATCCTTGTTATCCAGATGTTCCAGGGATGAATGAAGGTCCAAGGAGATGGTGTCTGCTGTGGGCCTGTTGCACCAGTTGGCGACTTGCAAGGGATCAAGGCAGTTTGGAAGGCTGGCGTTGATATGAACCTTGACTAACCTGTTGAAGCACTTTGTAAATGTGGAGTTCAGAGCTACCGAGCAGTAGTTGTTGAGGCATGCTGCATAGTTATTTTTTAGGCACTGAAGTGATAGTGGATTTCTTGAAGCAGATGGGGACTTCAGATTGAAGTAAGGAAAGGTTAAAGATGCCAGCTGATCCACACAGGATCTAGTGGACAGGGAGATGAAACAAAAGTTATTCACATGTAATATTTAACTCCAATTGAACCAGGCATGTTGACTCTAATTGTTTGCTGTGTTACCATCGGGATGCAACAGTGATTTGGCTGTCTGCAAATTCCTTTTTTCAGTGTATGGACAAACAAAAACAGGGTTCCTCGTGTACATTTCTACTCCTTGTTGTTTCCACCTGCCAAGTCCCTTGTTAGCTGGTGTCCAGCTCCGAGTGCACTCCTTTAGGGTATTGCCACTGCCAGCAGTCTTCAGCGCTGAGTGCATGTTTGAGAGTGACACACTCCTAAACATCCTACCTCTTCCTGCTCTTCCTGATGGTCACCTATCTCTCGGCCTGAATCCTCGCTGACCTTTAGGCTAAGACCCTCCTTAAATGTACAACCCAGGGAACTCTCACCCTCCCTGATGCTGCAAAGTGATTCCAACTTCCCTATAAACTCAAAACCCCTACGCCTGAGCTGAAACAGCAGAAGATATTTCCTACACATCTGTCTTCAAGATGCATGAGTGCCCCAAGCTCCCACAAGGAAAGAAATTATGAGCAACAGCTGCTCACGCATGATGTCAAAGAAAAACATTCTAATTCCCTTTAACAGTGTAGCATGTGCCCTGTTTAAATTATTTCAAATAGTATCTCAGCTCTTATTTAATTTGCTATTATATGACGTATTAACCCAGTGACCTAGCTTCTAGAACATACAACAGGACAGCACAGGTATGGGCCCTTCAGCCCACGATGTTGTGCTGAACATGATGCCAAAGTAAACTAATCCATTCTGCTTACCCTTGGTCCATATCCCTACATACATTGCGTTTTGATATGTGATTATCAAAAAGTCCCTTAAATGCCTATCATGTGCGCCTACACCACAGGCCTGGCAACATGTTCCAGACTTCTACAACTCTTTGTGTTTAAAAAAAATTCCTCACATCTCCTTTGAGTTTTCCCCCCTCTCACCTTCAATACAGACCCCCTGGTATTAGACATTTCAATTCTGGGAAAAAGATTCTGACCATCAACCCTATCTATGTATCTCATAATTTTGTAGACTTTAGTCAAGTCTGCCTTCAGCCTCCGCTGCTGCAGAGTAAACAACCTGAATTTTTCAAATTCTCCTTATAGCTCATACCCTCTAATCCATTCTTTTCTTTTCTCCTTACTGCAACATTCTGGTCCTGAACATTGATCAGTAGGTCAGGAAACCTGAGTTCAAATCCTTTGTGGCAGAAATTTCGTGTGAATGGAATTCAATTTTTGAAAGTCTGGATTTCGAAGTTAATAAATATGTATCGATTGTCAGGAAAATATCCATCTAGTTCACTAATATCCTGCAGGGAAGGAAATCTGCTCTCCTGATCTGCTCATCTGACTGACGTTTGGGGTTGAAAAATAAAATGCTGCCCTAGCCAGTGATGTCCTCAACCTGTGAATGAATAGATAGAACATAGAACATAGAACAATACAGCACAGAACAGGCCTTCGGCCCACGATGTTGTGCCGAACATCTATCCTAGATAAAGCATCCATCCATGTACCTATCCAATTGCTGCTTAAAGGTCGCCAATGATTCTGACTCTACCACTCCCACGGGCAGCGCATTCCATGCCCCCACCACTCTCTGGGTAAAGAACCCACCCCTGACATCTCCCCTATACCTTCCACCCTTCACCTTAAATTTATGTCCCCTTGTAACACTCTGTTGTACCCGGGGAAAAAGTTTCTGACTGTCTACTCTATCTATTCCTCTGATCATCTTATAAACCTCTATCAAGTCACCCCTCATCCTTCGCCGTTCCAACGAAAAAAGGCCAAGAACTCTCAACCTATCCTCGTACGACCTATTCTCCATTCCAGGCAACATCCTGGTAAATCTTCTCTGCACCCTCTCAAAAGCTTCCACATCTTTCCTAAAGTGAGGCGACCAGAACTGCACACAGTACTCCAAATGTGGCCTAACCAAAGTCCTGTACAGCTGCAACATCACTTCACGACTCTTGAATTCAATCCCTCTGCTAATGAACGCTAATACACCATAGGCCTTCTTACAAGCTCTATCCACCTGAGTGGCAACTTTCAAAGATCTATGTACATAGACCCCAAGATCCCTCTGTTCCTCCACCTGACTAAGAACCCTACCGTTAACCCTGTATTCCGCATTCTTATTTGTTCTTCCAAAATGGACAACCTCACACTTGGCAGGGTTGAACTCCATCTGCCACTCCTCAGCCCAGCTCTGCATCATATCTAAGTCCCTTTGCAGCCGACAACATCCTTCCTCACTGTCCACAACTCCACCAATCTTCGTATCATCTGCAAATTTACTGACCCACCCTTCGACTCCCTCATCCAAGTCATTAATAAAAATTACAAACAGCAGAGGACCCAGAACTGATCCCTGTGGAACTCCACTTGTAACTGGGCTCCAGGCTGAATATTTACCATCTACCACCACTCTCTGACTTCGACCGGTTAGCCGGTTTTCTATCCAATTGGCCAAATTTCCCTCTATCCCATGCCTCCTGACTTTCTGCATAAGCCTACCATGGGGAACCTTATCAAATGCCTTACTAAAATCCATGTACACTACATTCACTGCTCTACTCTCATCCACACACTTGGTCACCTCCTCAAAGAATTCAACAAGACCTACCCTTCACAAATCCGTGCTGGCTGTCCCTAATCAAGCAGTGTCTTTACAGATACTCATAAATCCTATCCCTCAGTACCCTTTCCATTACTTTGCCTACCACAGAAGTAAGACTAACTGGCCTGTAATTCCCGGGGTTATCCCTATTCCCTTTCTTGAACAGGGGCACAACATTCGCTACTCTCCAGTCCCCTGGTACCACCCCCGTTGACAGTGAAGACGTAAAGATAATTGCCAACGGTACTGCAATTTCCTCTCTTGCTTCCCACATAATCCTAGGATATATCCCGTCAGGCCCGGGGGACTTATCTATCCTCAAGTTGTTCAAAATGTCCAACACATCTTCCTTCCTAACAAGTATCTCTTCTAGCTTACCAGTCTGTTTCACACTCTCCTCTTCAACAATATGGTCCCTCTCGTTCGTAAATACTGAAGAAAAGTACTCGTTCAAGACCTCTCCTATCTCTTCCGACTCAATACACAATCTCCCACTACTGTCCTTGATCGGACCTACCCTCGTTCTCGTCATTCTCATGTTTCTCACATACGCATAAAATGCCTTGGGGTTATCCTTGATTCTATCCGCCAAGGGTTTTTCATGCCCTCTCTTAGCTCTCCTAATCCCTTTCTTCAGGTCCCTTCTGGCTATCCTGTATCCCTCCACTGCTCTGTCTGAACCCTGTTTCCTCAACCTTATGTAAGCCTCTTTCTTCCTCTTTACTAGACATTCAACCTCCTTCGTCAACCAAGGCTCCCTCACACGACCATTTCTTTCCTGCCTGATAGGTACATACATATCAAGGACACGTCGTATCTACTCCTTGAAAAAGTTCCACATTTCCACCACATCCTTCCCTGACAGCCTATGCTCCCAACTTATGCTCCTCAAATCCTGTCTTACAGCATCGTAATTTCCCTTCCCCCAATTGTAAAATCTACCCTGTTGTGAGCACCTATCTCTCTCCATAACCAAGGTGAAAGTCACAGAATTGTGGTCACCATCACCAAAATGTTCACCCACTAACAAGCCCATCACTTGTCCCGGTTCATTACCGAGTACCAAATCCAATATGGCCTCCTCTCTGGTTGGACAATCTACATACTGAGTTAGAAAAGCTTCCTGGACACACTGCACAAACACCGCCCCATCCAATCTACTTGATCTAAAGAGCTTCCAGTCAATATTTGGGAAGTTGAAGTCGCCCATGACTACGACCCTGTGGCTTCTGCGCCTTTCCAAAATCTGTTTCCCAATCTGTTTCTCCACATCTCTGCTGCTATTGGGGGCCCTATAGTGAACACCCAACAAGGTGACTGCACCTTTCCTATTTCTGACTTCAGCCCATACTACCTCCAAAGGCAGATTTCCCTCAAACTTCCTTTCTGCAGCCGTTATACCATTTCTAATTAGCAATGCCACCCCCCCCCCTCCTTTTTTACCACCCTCCCTAATCTTACTGAAACATCTGTAACCAGGAACCTCCAACAACCATTCCTGTCCATCATCTATCCACGTTTCCATGATGGCCACAACATCGTAGTCCCAGGTACTGATCCACGCCTTAAGTTCACCCACCTTATTTCTGATACTCCTTGCGTTGAAGTATACGCACTTGAGCCCATCTCTGTGTCCGCCAGTATTCCCTGTCAGTGCTACCTTCTCCACAGCCTCCCTACATTCTTGGACATCCTGACAATCAGCTAGCTTACTTGCTGGACTACAAGTCCGGATCCCATCCCCCTGCCAAATTAGTTTAAACCTCCCCCAAAGAGTGCTAGCAAACCTGCCCCCCAGGATATTGGTGCCCTTCTGGTTCAGGTGCAACCCGTCCTGTTTGTACAGGTCCCACCTTCCCCAGAATGCAGTCCAATTGTCCAAATACCTGAACCCTGAATACCTGAATAAAAGAAGTTTCTTAGTTTCTCACATTCTCACACCAACAATACAGGTAAAAAGAGAGCACAGGACAAGATTCTACAAGCTGAGTTCATGGAGTTAGGAGTTAAACTGAAAAGTAGGACCTCGAAGATAGTAATCATAGGATTATCAGTGCCACATGCTAGCCAGAGCAGGAATGGCGGGATAGCTAAGATAAACATGTAGCTTGCAGGATTGTGCAAGAGGGAGGCATTAAACCTCCAGGAACAATGGAACCAGTTCTGGTGAAGGTGGGACCAGTACAAATGGGTCTGTGCCTGGACAGGTGGGACCAGTACAAACGGGTCTGTGCCTGGACAGGTGGCACCAGTACAAACGGGTCTGTGCCTGGACAGGTGGCACCAGTACAAACGGGTCTATGCCTGGACAGGTGGCACCAGTACGAAGGGGTCTGCGCCTGGACAGGTGGGGACCAGTACAGGCCGGTCTGCGCCTGGACAGGTGGGGACCAGTACAGGCCGGTCTGCGCCTGGACAGGTGGGGACCAGTACAAGCCGGTCTGCGCCTGGACAGGTGGGGCCAGTATAAATTGGTCTGCACCCGGACAGGACTGGAACCAAAGTCGTCGGGGGAGTGTTTGCCAGTGCTGTTGGGGATGGTTTAAACCCCTATGGCAGGGAGATGGGAACCAGTGCATGAAGTCATAAGGAAGTGAAGTGAGGACAGATACAAAGGGCAGTAAAGGGGGAAAAGTAAAAGTGGAAGAGAGAGAAACCAAAGACAAAAATAATAAAGGGCTACGTTTCACAATGATTCCAAATGTCAAAAATATCCACGTACAGGCTCGGTCTCTCAATGCAAGGAACATTTGTAATAAGATGGATGAATTAACTGCACAAACAGTTATTAATTGGGATCACGGAGACCTGTCTCCAGGGTGACCACGGATGGGAACTCAATGTCCAAGGGTATCCAATTTTCAGGAAAGACAGACAGGAAAGTGAGGTGGGGTAGTGTTGCTGATTAAGGAGGAGATTAACATAATAGTAAGGAAGGGCATTAGCCGGGTAATGGGGAATCTGTATGGGAGGAGCTGCAGAACACCAAAGGGAAAAAGATGTTAATGGGAGTTGTGTACAAACCAGCAAAGAGTAGTTTTGAGGTTGGGGATGGCATCAAACAAGACTTATAGTACACATGGGTATGGGTGATTTCAATCTACATGTTGATTGGACTAACCAAACTCGTTGCAATGCAATGGAGGAGGATTTCGTGGAATGTCTGAGGGTTGGCTTCCTCCACCAATATGTCAAGAAACCAACTGGAGAAAAGTCACCTAGACTGGATATTGTGTAACAAGAGAGGATAAATTTGCAATATTACAGTGCAAGATCTTTTGGGGAAGGGTGACCATAACATGGTAGAATTCTTCAGTAAGATATAGAGACTCAATTAAATTTGAGGCTAGAGTCTTGAACTTAAAAGCTAACTTTGGTGGTATAAGGCATGCATTGGCTGGGATAAACTGGCTAAGGATACTTAAGGGTGGGCAGCACGGTGACACAGTGGTTAGCACTGCTGTCTCACAGCGCCAGAGACCCGGGTTCAATTCCCGCCTCAGGCGACTGACTGTGTGGAGTTTTCACATTCTCCCTGTGTCTGCGTGGGTTTCCTCTGGGTGCTCCGGTTTCCTCCCACAGTCCAAAGATGTGCGGGTCAGGTGAATTGGCCATGTAATGTGTTAGGTAATGGGTAAATGTAGGGGTATGGGTGGGTTGCGCTTCGGTGGGTCGGTGTGGACTTGTTGGGCCGAAGGGCCTGTTTCCACACTGTAAGTAATCTGTAAGTAATCTAATCTAAAGGGGTTGACGTTGGATAGTTTATGGCAGACATTTATAGAACACATGGATGAACTTCAACAATTGGACATGCCTGTCTGGCGTAAGAGTAAAACAGGGAAGGTAACCCAACCATGGCTAACAAGGGATATCAGGAACAGTGGTAAAGCCAAAGAGGAGGCGTATAAATTGGCCAGAAGAAGCAGCTAACACAATGACTGGAAGAAATTAAAAATTCAGCAGAGGAAGACAGAGATTCAGAAAAGAGAAATACAATATGAAAATAAGCTTGCAAGAAACATAAAATCTTACTGCAAAAGCTTTGAAAGATATGTGAGGAGAAAAAGACTGGTGAAGACAAATGTTGGTCCCTTGCAGTTAGAATCAGGTGAATCCATAATGGCCAACAAAGAGATGGCAGACCAGTTGAACAAATATTTTGCGTCTGTCTTCACTGAGGAAGTAACCTTCAGGAAATGCAAGGGGACAGAGGGTCATGTATGAAGGAGGAGCTGAGGAAATCCTTAAGTCAGGCAGTGGTATTTGGGAGATTGATGGGATTAAAAACCAATAAGTCCCCAGAGCTTGATGCTTTGCATCCGAGAGTACTTCAAGAAGTGGGCGTAGAAATAGCGGATGCGTTGGTGGTCATTTTCTAGCATTGTTGTAAACTCTGGAAGAGTTCCAGTGGACTGGAGGGTAGCTCAAAAAAAAGGAGACAGAGAGAAAAATGATGAATTGTAAGCTAGTTAGCCTGATATCAATGGCGGCGTCAATCATTAAGGATATAATAGCTGAGCATTTAGAAAGTGGTGACAAAATCGATCCTAGTCAGTTAAAGGGAAGTCAAGCTTGACAAATCTACTGGAATTTTTTGAGAATGTGGCCTGTAGAATGTACAAGAGTGAATCTGTATATCTGGGCTTTCAGTGGAGAAAATGCCTGTCAACAACTGCCTTCTCTTAACCCTTTCCTTTAAATCCATTGACTCCCCATATCTCTACCCCCCCTGTTGCAGCGCTCCATCTGTTTCCTATCACCTCCTTTCCTAACCATTCTACGCGAAACCCGCTTGCAGAAGCAATTGACAAGAATGAGAAACTTTGGTTATGAGGATGGATTGAAAAGGAGAGCTGTCCTCCGAGGAGCAAAGAAGCATGAGCAAAGATTTGATGGAGGTTCTCAAAACCACGAGCGAGTTGATCAGGGTAGATGGAAAGAAGTTCCTGCTCAGAAAAGAAACAAGAACGAGAGGGCATAGATTTAAAAAATGATATGTGATGAAGTAAGGGTGATGTGAGATTTTTTTTTTCCCCCAGATCTGCCTTCAAGGGACCAATTAGACAGGTCTTTCACTGAGCGGGAACCTTCATGAGAATCGGCACGATTCTGAGACTCCGATTATGACCAGTTTGAGAATCAGCTCAGTATGACGATGTGTATCAGTCTGTACATTGAAGAACCGTGTACTAAAATTCTTAATGAATTATTGCAGGTGACATCAGTCAGAAGACAACGTGGCACCGAGTTTCTATATTCCGACCCGGTTTGAGGGACTTGGCTTACCAGTACGTGAAGAAAGGGTAGGTGCAGTCACATTACACTTGATCATTTGGTCTCACTTCCCTGGTGAGCTGAGGTTGATTATCAGATGTTGGAAGGTCTATAGAATCTACTTGCCACTAAGCAATCACAGAACAATCATAGTGTAGAAGTAGGCCACTCAGCTTATTGTGTTTCTACTGGCTGTTTGCACGAGCTACTCCCCCAGTCCCAAATCTTCCCTCTGGCCTTGCAGATTTTTTTTCTTTTCAATGAGTTGCCCCACCAATTTTGAATGCATCTCTTGTGCATCACTCTCTCAGTTCAAATCTGAAACACTGACAGTAGAAAACCTCTTTCCTGGTGTTGCTGTCACTTATGGGACGTGTGCCAGTGTTGGGAGTGCTGTCTCATTGATTAGTCAAGCAACGCCCTGCAATAGTCATGCTCACAGAATCCTACCTCACACCTAATGCAGACAACACCATTACCATCTGTTACCACTGGAAGGACAAAGCTAGCAAAGGCGGAGGTACAGAGATGTACAGCCAGGAGGAAGCTGCCTTGGGAATTCTCAACATTGACTTCACATCCCATGAAGTCTCATGGCATTGGGCCAAATACAGGAATAAAACCTCTTGATATTACACCCAGCTGAAGAATCAGTACTCCTCCATGTTGAACAACACTTGGAAGAAACACTAAGGGAGGCAAGGGCCAAAATGTACTCTGGTGGAGATCTTCAGAGTCCACCCAAGGCAGCAGCACTACTGACCAAGCAGCTTGAATTTGAAAGCACATGGCTACTAGACTACGGAGCTGTCTCTCTGCCCACTGCCAGCCTCGCCCACTCCACTATTGGCCCCGCTCACTCTCTGCCAACTCCACCCCCGGCCTCACTTGCTCTCTGCCACTCCACTTGCAGCCTCGCTCACTCCTTACCCACTCCACTGTCAGCCTCGCTGTCTCTCTGCCCACTCCACTCCCAGCCTCACTTGCTCCCTGCCTACTTCATTCCCAGCCTTACTCTCTGTCCACTCCACTGTTGGCCTCGCTCGCTCCCTGCCCACTCCACTTCTGCCTCGGTTATGCCCTGCCCACTCCACTGTCAGCCTAGCTCGCTGTCTGCCCATTCCAGTGTTAGCCTTGCTCACTCCCTGCCCACTCCACTCCCGGCCTCAATCGGTCTTTGCCCACTCCATTCATGGCCTCGCTCACTCTCTGCTCACTCCATTCCCGACCTCGCTCACTCTGCCCACTCCACCATCGGCCTCGCTCACTTCCTGCCCACTGCACACTCCCCTCTTGGCCTCGCTCACTCTCTGCCCACTCCATTCCCGGCCTTGCATACTCCCGGCCTCTCTCGCTCTCTGCCCACTGCACTCCCGGCCTCGCTCGCTCTCTGCCCACCCCTTGTCTCCTCACCCCTCCCTCTTTCCCTTTTATCTCTCTGCCTATGTTGCTCCCAGCCTCTCACTGTCTCTCCTGACTCAGCTCCCAGTCTCATTCTCTTACCTTGACTGCGCATGGGTCAGACACACTCGTCGTCTTGTGACATACTCAAAAAAAATTCTCATCAGTTTATCAGTCACGTTTTCCCTTTCAGGGCCATGTTGATTCTATCTTATTGTGTTCTGATTTTTGAAATGCCATTCTAATACCAGCTCATTATTTGATTCTAGCAGTTTTCCAATAACTGATGTTAAACTAACTAGCCAAATGTTCCCTATGTTCTCTCCATCCTTGCGTGAAGGTATTACATTTACAGTTTTCCAATTCACTGGAACCTTCCCGGAATTTAGGGCATTTTGAGAACTATTTATTACAATGCCTCTCTAGCCCATTTCTTTAAGATTTTAGGAAATCAGCCATTACATCAGGGAACTTGTCAGTCTTTGAGTTTCCCATGACTTATTCTGTAGTGATTGTGATTACTTAGCTTCCTTCCTCCCTTTTGTTTCTTAATTTTCTACAAGTTTTGGGATTCTTTTTGAAGACTGATGCAAAATACATATTCAAAGCCTTTGTTGTTTTCTCAATTTCCCCTTATTAATTCCTCAACGAAAACCTCTAAAGGACTCCACGCTCACTTTTGCCACTTTTATCCTTTTTATACACTTGAAGAAGTTATTACTTTTTTTTTTGTTTATGTTTCTTGCTAGGTTACTCTCATGCTCTCATTTCTCCCTTTTTTCAGTCCTTATTTTCTGTTTTCCATCATTTTCCCAATCCTTTGGCCGACCACTGACCTTTGCAACATTGTATGTCTTTAATGTTCACCTTGATTTAGCCACATTTGATTCATGTTTGGCATATACATTTTGATTTTTTTCAAGCCAAGGTAATTTCTCATTTTGGTACTGATACCATCATTTATTAACAAAGCTACCTCACTTCTTCTTCCTTGTTTCAGGTTCTTCTGAAATGCCAGGTACCTTAAATAAGGAGATTCCAGCCATGATCTCTTTACCATGACACAGATGTGGTTGAGTCAAAAGAAACAGGTTTTTAATCAGAAATGGAATGATGGATAATGGTGGAAAGGCAAGAATGGGGAGTTAAAGAATTACCACATGAGTCAAAAATTGAATGACAGGATAGAATCAGTGGGCTGAATAGGATACTGCTGTTCCTAGGTCTTTTGGTCTTGTGTGCTGCAAATGTGTTGCTGGTCAAAGCACAGCAGGCCAGGCAGCATCTTAGGAATAGAGAATTCGACGTTTCGAGCATAAGCCCTTCATCAGGAATAAGAGAGAGTAGCCAAGCAGGCTAAGATAAAAGGTAGGGAGGAGGGACTAGGGGGAGGGGCGATGGAGGTGGGATAGGTGGAAGGAGGTCAAGGTGGGGGCGGAGAGGTCAGGAAGAGGATTGCAGGTTAGGAGGGCGGTGCTGAGTTGAGGGAACCGACTGAGACAAGGTGGGGGGAGGGGAAATGAGGAAACTGGAGAAATCTGAATTCATACCTTGTGGTTGGAGGGTTCCCAGGCGGAAGATGAGGCGCTCCTCCTCCAGCCGTCGTGTTGTTATGTTCTGCCGATGGAGGAGTCCAAGGACCTGCATGTCCTCGGTGGAGTGGGAGGGAGAGTTAAAGTGTTGAGCCACGGGGTGATTGGGTTGGTTGGTTCGGGCGGCCCGGAGGTGTTCTCTGAAGCGTTCCGCAAGTAAGCGGCCTGTCTCCCCAATATAGAGGAGGCCACATCGGGTGCAGCGGATGCAATAGATGATGTGTGTGGAGGTGCAGGTGAACTTGTGGCGGATATGGAAGGATCCCTTGGGGCCTTGGAGGGAAGTGAGTGTGGAGGTGTGGGCGCAAGTTTTACATTTCCTGCGGTTGCAGGGGAAGGTGCCGGGGGTGGAGGTTGGGTTGGTGGGGGGTGTGGATCTGACGAGGGAGTCACGAAGGGAGTGGTCCTTGCGGAACGCTGATAGGGGAGGGGAGGGAAATATTTCCTTGGTGGTGGGGTCCGTTTGGAGGTGGCGGAAATGACGGCGGATGATACGTTGTATACGGAGGTTGGTGGGGTGGTAGGTGAGAACCAGTGGGGTTCTGTCTTGGTGGCGGTTGGAGGAGCGGGGCTCAAGGGCGGAGGAGCGGGAAGTGGAGGAGATGCGGTGGAGGGCATCGTCGATCACGTCTGGGGGGAATCTGCGGTCCTTGAAGAAGGAGGCCATCTGGGCTGTGCGGTGTTGGAATTGGTCCTCCTGGGAGCAGATGCGGCGGAAACGAAGGAATTGGGAATACGGGATGGTGTTTTTACAGGGGGCAGGGTGGGAGGAGGTGTAGTCCAGGTAGCTGTGGGAGTCAGTCGGTTTATAATAGATGTCTGTGTTGAGTCGGTCGCCCGAGATAGAAATGGAAAGGTCTAGGAAGGGGAGGGAGGAGTCTGAGACAGTCCAGGTGAATTTGAGGTCAGGGTGGAAGGTGTTGGTAAAGTTGATGAACTGTTCAACCTCCTCGTGGGAGCACGATGCAGCGCCGATACAGTCATCGATGTAGCGGAGGAAAAGGTGGGGGGTGGTGCCAGTGTAGTTGCGGAAGATGGACTGTTCCACATATCCTACGAAGAGGCAGGCATAGCTGGGGCCCATGCGGGTGCCCATGGCAACTCTTTAGTTTTGAGGAAGTGGGAGGATTGGAAAGAGAAGTTGTTCAGGGTGAGGACCAGTTCAGTCAGTCGAAGGAGGGTGTCAGTGGAAGGGTGCTGGTTGGTGCGGCGGGAAAGGAAGAAGCGGAGGGCTTTGAGTCCTTCGTGATGGGGGATGGAGGTGTACAGGGACTGGATGTCCATAGTGAAAATAAGGCGTTGGGGACCGGGGAAGCGAAAATCCTGGAGGAGGTGGAGGGCGTGGGTGGTGTCCCGAACGTAGGTGGGGAGTTCTTGGACTAAAGGGGACAGGACCGTGTCGAGGTATTGGGAGATGAGTTCGGTGGGGCAGGAGCAGGCTGAGACAATGGGTCGGCCGGGGCAGGCAGGTTTGTGGATTTTGGGCAGGAGGTAGAAACGGGCGGTGCGGGGTTGTGGGACTATGAGGTTGGAGGCGGTGTATGGGAGATCCCCTGAGGTGATGAGGTCCTGGATGGTCTGGGAGATGATGGTTTGGTGGTGGGAGGTGGGGTCATGGTCAAGGGGGCGATAAGAGGAGGCGTCCGCTAGCTGGCGTTTGGCTTCAGCGGTATACAGGTCAGTGCGCCAAACTACCACCGTGCCTCCCTTGTCTGCGGGTTTGATGGTGAGGTTGGGATTGGAGCGGAGGGAGTGGAGGGCTGCACGTTCTGAGGGTGAGAGGTTGGAGTGGGTGAGAGGGGTGGACAGGTTGAGTCGGTTAATGTCACGGCGGCAATTGGCTATAAAGAGGTCAAGGGCAGGTAGGAGGCCAGCACGGGGTGTCCAGGTGGATGGGGTGTGTTGGAGGCGGGAGAAGGGGTCGTCAGAGGGTGGGCGGGAGTCTTGGTTGTTTTTGATGGGGTGTGTTAGCGTTCCGCAAGGTCCCTCCCCTATCAGCGTTCCGCAAGGCCCCTCCCCTATCAGCGTTCCGCAAGGACCACTCCCTTCGTGACTCCCTCGTCAGATCCACACCCCCCACCAACCCAACCTCCACCCCCGGCACCTTCCCCTGCAACCGCAGGAAATGTAAACCTTGCGCCCACACCTCCACACTCACTTCCCTCCAAGGCCCCAAGGGATCCTTCCATATCCGCCACAAGTTCACCTGCACCTCCACACACATCATCTATTGCATCCGCTGCACCCGATGTGGCCTCCTCTATATTGGGGAGACAGGCCGCTTACTTGCGGAACGCTTCAGAGAACACCTCCGGGCCGCCCGAACCAACCAACCCAATCACCCCGTGGCTCAACACTTTAACTCTCCCTCCCACTCCACCGAGGACATGCAGGTCCTTGGACTCCTCCATCGGCAGAACATACCAACACGACGGCTGGAGGAGGAGCGCCTCATCTTCCGCCTGGGAACCCTCCAACCACAAGGTATGAATTCAGATTTCTCCAGTTTCCTCATTTCCCCTCCCCCCACCTTGTCTCAGTCGGTTCCCTCAACTCAGCACCGCCCTCCTAACCTGCAATCCTCTTCCTGACCTCTCCGCCCCCACCCCACTCCGGCCTATCACCCTCACCTTGACCTCCTTCCACCTATCCCACCTCCATCGCCCCTCCCCCTAGTCCCTCCTCCCTACCTTTTATCTTAGCCTGCTTGGCTACTCTCTCTTATTCCTGATGAAGGGCTTATGCTCGAAACGTCGAATTCTCTTCCTGAGATGCTGCCTGGCCTGTTGTGCTTTGACCAGCAACACATTTGCAGCTGTGATCTCCAGCATCTGCAGACCTCATTTTTTACTCTTTTGGTCTTGTGTGTCAGGTATCATTGGGTAGTGCACTAAAAATGAAGCTCTACTATCCCTCGAGTCGTGATGAGTTAAAGTTTGTGAGAAGTATGCAGAGTTTCCCAATTTACCTACCATTTACACCAAGGTTGACAGAAAGAATGGACCAGGTTTTTGAACTTAAGAGGAATTGCTTTTTTTTTACAAATAGATTGCAATTACGGGGAAACAATAATGAACTGTCCATTTAAGACTAACCCATTTTTAAGTCTCCCTCTGTACAAACAGATGCAAAGAAACATGGGTGTCATTGGATGGAAAGTAAGTCTGGGAATTTGCAGATCAGAATGCTGCTTCTCGACCTTCCTTATCATCTCCAGATGCTTTTGTTTGCTTGCAGGAGGCACAGAGTGACTGGTTTGCACTTCTAAATGTCTGTGTTATTCCTTTAAAATTACATGTTATAGCAACTGATGAGGGAAGAAAAAACTAGCTATCTTCAGATTTGAGATGCTTTTTACTGCAGAGCAAGAACAGGCAGCTGCCTCCCTCCTGGAGGTCTGATGGCTTCTAAATCAAACATTCACAGACGCAAACCATTCAGTTATTTGTGAGTCAAACATGTGGTAGTTGGCAAGAAAAAGACCTTTGTCATCAATAACAAGTCACTAGTGTGTAGACCAATCAGTGATCTGTTCCATTCCTACACACCACCTGGGTCCAGCTTGTAGAGATTGTGACTTTTAACTGCTTGCACAGAGAAACAGCTGCACTTACAATTAGTGCAGCAATCCTTCAACTAGCCTTGGACTGAAAAACAATCCTTTTCTCATTTCAAACCAACATAACAAAGATAAAAAGAAGTGGGCTTTGCGGTTGTAACTATCAGTTATAACTATTTGGACTCGGAATTCATTTATCTTGTTACCTAATCAGTGAATGTTCAGATAAGGAGCCTTTAATTTTGTCTTTTTGTAATTTTTCCCAAACTGACCATACTTACTCATGCACCCTTCTGTCTGTACACTGTGTGCTTTCCTGTAGCGCTCTGGTTACCATAATGCATACACTCAGCACTGTTAGATTGCCCTTTCTCTTTAGCTTTCCTGTTCAATGTGCCATTCCACCCCCGACATTCCCCTCAATCATTTACCCACTCCACCACCCACACCATCTCTGCATTCTGTTCTACCATTTGCCAGGTCCCAGCATGATCTAGGTATAGCCCATCTCAATAGTGCATCTGTCTTTCTCCGTGTTAATGACGAATTGAACTCCATTTCTCTGACACCATTCTGAGAGCCATACATTCAATTCTGTGAACTTTATTTTCACTTTGCCAATTTTCCAGGGTTGAGGTAGTAATCTAGAAGTTATCTACCTTTTGAAGTTCTACTGATTAGTTTAGCCCCTAACTGTCTACCTAATCAGTAGAACCTCATTTTTGTAACAGATCTCTTTGTTGCACTCCCCTGGACCATGACCACTTTAATCATTTCTCAGCCACTGCCAGTTCCTCTCGGGCTCTGGGGAAACGTCCACAACCCTTGCGCTGGACAGACCTCAGCCTTGTTCAGCCAAAGCACTGAATAATAAGTTGCTTGTTAAGACAAAGCACTCAATAAAAAGTTTCCTTTCCGAATAGAGCTCTGATAATTCCTAAACCCAGCTGGGAGATTTTCCCCATTGGAGATTTGTTGAAGAACACCAACTTTAACTCCAGCATTGAGTCAACAGAAATCAGTTGACAAGTAGTCCCATGCTCAGGAGATCCATGCTGCTGTTTCTGGAATTATTGATCATTTTCTTTTACTGAACAGGGCCAGAATTTATGTAGAGGGGAAACTAGACTATGGTGAATATGTGGACAAGAGCAATGTTCGAAGACAAGCAACGACAGTGGTGGCAGGTAAGTCTCTCCCTGTGACCTGGCTTTAATCTCTTACACAAGGTAAAAAAGAACAGAAATGGCAAATGGGTTTTCAAAGATCAAGTCATGTTACTTCATGACAAGGCTGGAAATCTTGTGAATGTTGAGGTGCTAAATCGTGGGATCTTACGGCAATGAAGGAGAATGTTCTTTGAAAGCATTGTCCAATAATTCTCCATACTCTGCCTTTTCTCCACAGTTCTGCAGATTTTTATCCTATTCTTTTTGAAAATATACATTGTTTTGTTTTTATGACTATTTGATGTAATATATTTAATTTTTTCTGCAACAGTCTGACTCCTAGAATGCTTGCAGTGCAGAAGAGGCCTTTCAACCCATTGTGTCCCTGCTGGCTCTCTAAAAGATCAATTCAGTTCTTGCCCCTCCTTCGGCTTCTCGCCTGTATCTCTGCACATTCTTCCTCTTCAGATAAAACCCTGAATTCTGGTTTAGGATTCAGTGCCTTCAGTTCCTAACCACTTGAATGAGCCTGCCTCCATTATATCTTCAGACAGTACATTTAAGATCCCAACCACTGAAGTGAACCCATCTCCACAGGACATTGGGAGAAAGTGAGGACTGCAGATGCTGGAGATCGAAGTCAAACAGTGTGGTGCTGGAAAAGCGCAGCCAGTCAGGCAGCATCCAAGGAACAGGAGAGCTGATGTTTTGAGCAGAAGTTCTTCATGAGGATGAAGAGCCTATGCTCAAAACATCGACTCCCCTGCTCCTGACTGGCTGTGCTTTTCCAGCACCACACTTTTCAACTCCACAGGACATTGCAGACCCAACCATTTGAGTGAACCTGCCTCCATCTCACACACTCATGCCATGCAATCCAGACCCCAACCATTCCTTGGAGAAGTGGTTTCTCCTCATGTCCATTTTGTTTCTCTTGTCAGTTGTTTTAACTCTATGGTCTATAGATGAAAGTTGCTGGCCAGTCCAAACCACATCATTGTTCAGTGCTAGGCATTGCTGGGACAATATGTGGCAATCCATGAGGAAATCAGCATGGGTCCCCCAAAGGCATGCAAGATGCAGCTTTTTGACAGGGATGTGTTTGGAATTGTCTGGGCAGGAGGTTGGGGCTAGCATTGGAAGCTAGGTCAACATTGGATACATTTCTCAGGGGGTGCCTCTAATACCCACCTTGTATCCTGTGAAGTAGGTACGGCCTTTCCTCCTTGTCTTCTCAGCAGTGAGCAAATGGTGAGGAATAGGTTTTGCCACTCTCACCCATCTGCCATTGCGAATGGGATTGAATATTGGATGTGGACAGTGGTTGGCCATCTAAGGCACACTATGGACATAAGGTCAAGCAACTTATCCATCCCATGTCCTGGAGACCAGGTCAGAGGTAGCCAGGGAGGCAGTAGACCAGACAGGTGGCACTTATTACATTTCTTCCAACCTGAAGCACTCTTGACTGATGGGAGGGGATGCCATACAGTGATTGCACAGGTCCCTATTGAAGCTAAACTGTCTCACAGATGTACAACTGGCTATTCGGATCTGTATTTAATAGTGATCTAAAATGTGAAATAATCTAAAGTTTAGAATATACCATGAAATCAAAGTAATGTGCATTCACCAAATTTCCCTGTTGAACCTATTTGTTATTTTCCTTTACAGATAATATAATATTTCTAAGTGACTCAGGCAAGGATAAAGTCTAGCCAGCGCCTTCCCCAGTCGTGGTTTTTGATTGTTTTTCTGTATCTATGTTTATGAGTGTGAATTAGACTCCAGCAATGGGCCATAGCAATGTTACTTTCTGAATGGATCATGTAATTTTGATAATTGTTCAATGTGCTAAGATTAAAATAAAGTAATGGCTGATCATAGTAACCTGTCTGTTGCCTTCAGTCACATACTGTGGTAATGAAGGAGCAGTGCTCTGAAAGCTAGTGCTTCCAATTAAACCTGTTGGACTATAACCTGGTGTTGTGTGATTTTTAAGGTAATATCAGTAGCTCATGGCTGCGGTTTACAGCTGTTATTGTCAAAGAAGTGAAGGAGCTGTCAGCATCACTGGAGCTTCTTTGTGTCGATTGAGGCTCTATTGGTAACACTGTATCTGAGTAGGAAAGTTGTCAATTTATACGTCATTCAGAGACTCGATTCATTGTTTCAGACTAGTGCCTCAGTGCAGTGCTAAATATGCTGTCAGGACTACCACCTTTCAACAAAATGTTAAACTGAAGCTTTGCCTTCCCACTCATAGCAACAGTTCTGTTGAAGCTGGTTCTCCACAGTATCATGGTCAGGTAAAGAATACAGTTAGTAACAGGCTCAATATTGAAGGTCCAGGAGAGAGAAGATAAAGTAAATATAAGAGATAGATAGAGCATGGGCAGTGACTAGTAACAAATATAAAAGGGAATGTTGTGGTTCTGTTCGCCGAGCTGGGAGTTTTTGTTGCAAACATTTTGTCCCCTTTCTAGGTGACATCCTCCGTGCTTGGAAGCCTCCAGTGAAGCGCTTCTGTGCTGATTCCTCCGGCATTTATAGTGGTTTGAATCTGCCACTTCCGGTTGTCATTTGCTGTCTGCTGCCGTGGCCGGTATATAGGGTCTAGGTCGATGTGTCTGTTGATAGAATTTGTGGATGAGTGCCATGCCTCTAGGAATTCCCTGGCTGTTCTCTGTTTGGCTTGCTCTATAATAGTGGTGTTATCCCAATTGAATTCATGTTGTTTGTCATCTGAGTGTATGGCTACTAAGTATAGCTGGTCGTGTCGTTTCATGGCTAGTTGGTGTTCGTGGATGCGGGTTGTTAGCTGTCTTCCTGTTTGTCCTATGTAGTGTTTTGTGCAGTCCTTGCATGGGATTTTATACAATACATTGGTTTTGCTCATGCTGGGTATCGGGTCCTTTGTCCTGGTAATTGTTGTCTGAGCGTGGCTGTTGGTTTGTGTGCTGTTATGAGTCCTAGTGGTCGCAGCAGTCTGGCTGTCAGTTCAGAAATGCTCCTGATGTATGGTAGTGTGGCCAGTCCTTTGGGTTGTGGCATGTCCTCATTTCCTTGTCTTTCCCTTAGGCATCTGTTGATGAAATTGCATGGGTATCTGTTTTTGGTGAACACCTTGTATAGGTGTTCTTCTTCCTCTTTTTGTAGTTCTGGTGTGCTGCAGTGTGTTGTGTCCCTTTTGAATAATGTCCTGATGCAACTTTGTTTGTGTGTGTTGGGGTGGTTGCTTTCATAGTTCAGGACTTGGTCTGTGTATGTGGCTTTTCTGTATACCTTCGTGGTGAATTCTCCGTTCGGTGTTCTCTGTATCATCACGTCTAGGAATGGGAGTTGGTTGTCCTTTTCTTCCTCTCTCGTGAATTGGATTCCTGTGGCGTTGATGCTCCGGTGTGTGTTCTCTATTTCTGTGTTTTTAATGATTACTAAGGTGTCGTCCATATATCTGACCCAGAGTTTGGGTTGTATTTGCGTTCAAACTGTTTTTTCTAACCTTTGCATTACTGCTTCTGCTATGAGTCCGGAGATCGGTGAGCCCATGGGTGTTCCGTTGATTTGTTCATATATCTGGTTGTTGAATGTGAAGTGTGTTGTGAGGCACTGGTCCAGTAGTTTAAGTATGCCGTCTTTGTTAATAGGTTCAACGTCCTGTTGTCTGTCATGTATGTCCAGCAGGTTGGATATTGTTTCTGTGGCTAGGGTTTGTCAATAGAGGTGGACAGAGCCATTACATTGAATGATACCATGGTTTCTTCTTTGTCTATGTGTATATTTCTGATGATGTCCAAGAATTCTTGTGTTGACTGTATAGAGTGTCTGGATCCACCTATCAGGTGTTTCAGTTTCTGCTGTAACTCTTTAGCCAGTTTGTGTGATGGTGTTCCTGGTAGTGATACTATGGGTCTGAGTGGGATGTCTGGTTTGTGTACTTTAGGGAGTCAATAGAATCTGGGGGTGTTGTAGCTTTCCGGTTTCATTCTTTGTAGGTCAGACCTGGTTATCTGTCTGTTTTTTTTTGTAGATTCCTCAGTGTGTTGTTTATCCTATTGGTGAGCTGTGGAGTGGGGTCAAACTCCCTCTTTTGGTAGGTGTTGGTATCTGCAAGTAGTTCTGCCTTTTGAGTGTACTCTGATTTGTCCAGTATTACCGTCATTCTGCCTTTGTCTGCTGGTAGTATGATTATGTTCTTATCGTTTCTTAGTGATTTTAATGCTTCTTTCTCCTTGGTGTTGAGATTGTGTGTTTGTCGTTTCCTTGTTATCAGAGGTACGATACTTTGTCTCACTGTTTGTTGTGTCTCTTCTGTCAATCCATTGTTCCTGAGTGTGCATTCTAGTGCTGCTAGGAAGTCCGCTGTCTTGGCGTCCCTGTGGTTATAGTTAAGTCCCTTGGCCAGTATTGTTCTTTCCGTGTCTGTGAGCTGTCTGTGGGAGAGGTTTTTAACCCAGGTGTGTGTTGTGGTGTCCTCTTCGTTGTGTGTTAGTTTGACCATTTTTTCTTTTAGTGCCATTTTTTTGCAGTGTGTGGTCCTGTTCTGTAATATGGTGACAGCCTGTTCTATGGTCCGGGTCCATTCCTGATTGGTGGTTTTTGAAATTAATGATTTTTGGCGTGCAATTTCTTGTCTGTATTTGTGAAGTCTGTTGTGAGCGTCTGTAATCATTACCCGGATCATCCTGAGTCCATTCTGTCTGGCTGTGTCCCTGGCTTGTGGATTGTTGACTGGTGGTTTGTATCTGACACATGGTGGAAAGATTCGATTCTTTCGGCATTCATGCAGGAATCGGAGTTGTTCATATGTGGTGCTTAGCACAGGATTCCCATTTCCTGGCTTGTCTTAGCGTCTCTCGCCCGTAGGTGTTCAAATATATGAACAAATCAACGGAATACCCATGGGCTCACCGATCTCCAGACTCCTAGCAGAAGCAGTAGTGTAAAGATTAGAAAAAACAGTTTTAATGCAAATACAACCCAAACTCTGGGTCAGATATGTGGACGACACCTTTGTAATTATTAAAAACACAGAAATACAGAACACACACCGGATCATCAAAGACACACTCACAGGAATCCGATTCACGAGAGAGGAAGAAAAGGACAACCAGCTCCCATTCCTAGACGTGATGATACAGAGAACACCGAACGGAGAATTCACCACGAAGGTATACAGAAAAGCCACACACACAGACCAAGTCCTGAACTGTGAAAGCAACCACCCCAACACACACAAACGAAGTTGCATCAGGACATTATTCAAAAGGGCCACAACACACTGCAGCACACCAGAACTACAAAAAGAGGAAGAAGAACACCTACAAGTTGTTCACCAAAAATGGATACCCGTGCAATTTCATCAACAGATGCCTAAGGGAAAGACAAGGAAATGAGGACATGCCACAACCCAAAGGACTGGCCACACTATCATACATCAGGAGCATTTCTGAACTGACAGCCAGACTGCTGCGACCACTAGGACTCATAACAGCACACAAACCAACAGCCACGCTCAGACAACAACTCACCAGGACAAAGGACCCGATACCCAGCATGAGCAAAACCAATGTAGTGTACAAAATCCCATGCAAGGACTGCACAAAACACTACATAGGACAAACAGGAAGACAGCTAACAACCCGCATCCATGAACACCAACTAGCCACGAAACGACACGACCAGCTATCCTTAGTAGCCATACACTCAGATGACAAACAACATGAATTCAATTGGGACAACACCACTATTATAGGGCAAGCCAAACAGAGAACAGCCAGGGAATTCCTAGAGGCATGGCACTCATCCACAAATTCTATCAACAGACATATCGACCTAGACCCTATATACCGGCCACTGCAGTGGACAGCAACTGACAACCGGAAGTGGCAGATTCAAACCACTATAAATGCCGGAGGAATCAGCACAGTAGCGCTTCACAGAAGACTCCCAAGCACTGAGGATGTCACCTAGAAAGGAGACGAAACGTTTGCAACAAAAACTCTCAGCTCGGCGAACAGAACCACAACAATGAGCACCCGCGCTACAAATCGTCTCACAAACGTTGAATAAAAGGGAATCCAAAAGATTTCTTTCAGTATAAAAATAGTAAAAGGGTAGAAAAAGGAGGAGTAGGACAATTTAAGACCTGAAAAGTGATTTCCATGTCGCAACAAGGCATTTCAAGGACACACTCAGAGCCAGCTCCAGGCATCTGGCATCAGGAACAAAGACCTTCTTGAGAACACCCCGTCCTTGCTACCAACTACCTATCCCCATTGTCCCCTTCAATCATCATCCGAGAACGCCCTTCCTATCACTGCTTACAAATGCCTGGCTCCCTCCTTGATCTGTGGTTTTGAATGACAGTAGTAATAGCAGTAACCACCATCTTCCACTGCTCATTTGTACAGAGAGCTGCCAGCCACTGGGATCCTCAACATTCCTATCAGAAGGATGTTGTGAAACTTGAAAGGGTTCAGATATGATTTACAAGGATGTTGCCAGGGTTGGAGGATGTGAACTATGGGGAGAGGCTGAATAGGCTGGACCTGATTTCTCTGGAGGGTCAGAGGCTGAGGGGTGACCTTATGAGAGGTTTATAAAATCATGAGGGGCATGGATAAAATAAGGGGGGGGGGAAAGAGAGTCCAGAACTAGAGGGCATAGGTTTTGGGTGAGAAGGGAAAGAAGTAAAAGGGCCCAATGTGGCAACTTTTTCACACCTGTATGGAGTAAGGCTACCTGAGGAAGTGGTGGAGGCTGGTATGATTACAAAATTTTAAAAGGCATCTGGATGGGTATATGAATAGGAAGGGTTTAGAGGGATGTAGGCCATGTACTGGCAAATAAGATATCTGGTCAGCATGGATGAGTGGACTGAAGGGTCTGTTTCCGGACTGTACTTCTCTATGACTCTATGATCGATCCAACAGAAGGTGGCAGAAAGGTGTCACTGAGGAGCATTCTAGGAGAAGTTGGCTCAGTGGATCGCAGAAGAACCTATTGTCAAGGAACAGCAATGTTCAAGTCAGGAGGAAGGAAAAGGATGGCAAGGCAAGGGACCTTTGGATAACAAGGGTCAGAAGGAAAAAAGAAGAATATGTAAAGTTTAGGAAAGGACAGGCCCATGAGGAATATAAAACAACAAACAATTCAAGCAGGGAGAGCAAGGAGGAGCCATAAAATGACCATGGCAACTCAGATTAAAAAGAATCTCAAGTATACATATCAAAAACAAGAGGACAAGGGGGAAGGTGGGACCATGCAAAGATACTGGGGTGAACTCGTGCTTGGTGGCTGAGGATGTGGGTGAGATCCTAAATGAGTACTTGGCGTCAGTATTCACCCAGGAGAAAGATATGGAGAATGGTGAGATTAGTGTGGAGTATACTAATATGATAGGGCATTTTGAAATCAGGAAAGAAATGTTGGGTCTCTTGAAGAGCATTAATGTGGGTAAGTCCCCAGGGCCTGATGGTATCTACCGCAGGTTATTGAGAGAGGCAAGAGAGGAGATTGCTGGGGCCTTAACCAAGATCGTGGTTAGCCACTGGAGAGGTCCCAGAGGAGTAACTAATCTTGTTCCTCTGTTCAAGAAGGGAAATAAGGATAATCCAGGAAACTATGAACTGATGAATATCTCATCAGTGGCTGGAGAGCCATGGTCTAATTAATGATAGCATGACTTTGTGCAGGGCTAGTCATGTCTTACTAACTTGATTGATCATCTTCATTACGTCTTTGAAAAATACAATGAGGGAAGAGCTGTGGATGTTGTATACATGGATTTTAGTAAGGCTTTTGACAATGTCCCTCATGATAGGCTCATCCAGAAGATTAAGATGTATGGGATCCACGGTGACTTGACCACATGGATTCAGAACTAGCTTATCCATAGAAGGCAGAAGGTAGTGGTGGGAGGGTGTTTTTTTCTGGCTGAAGGTCCGTGACTAGTGGTGTTCCACAAGGATCCATGTGGGATCTCTGCTGCTTGTGATATATATAAATGATTTGGCTCTATGCATAGGTAGGTGGGTTAGTAAGTTTGCAGACAACACAGAGATCTGTGGAGTTGTGGACAGTAGAAGGTTGTCAAAGTATACAGTGGGAAGTAGATCAGTTGCAGATATGGGCAGAGAAATGGCAGATGGAGTTTAAGCTGGGCAAGTGTGATGTGCTGCTCTCTGGGAAATCAAATGTTAAGGGAAAGTATACAGTGAGTGCCAGCATTGAGATGCAGAGGGATCTTGGAATTCAAGTCCATCGCTCCTTGATAGTGACCACCACAAGTAGATAGGGTGTTAAAGAAAACATATGGCATGCTTGCTTTTGTTGATCAGGGCATTAAGTACAATAGTCAGGATGTCATGTTGAAGCTTTATAAGACTTTGGTTAGGCCACGCTTCAAGTATTGCATTCAATTCTGGTCACCACTTTATAGGAAGGATGTGGAAGCTTTGGAGACTTACAAGGAAGCTGCCTAGATTAGAGGGTATGAGCTATAACGAGAGGGTAGAAAAACCTGAGTTAGTTTCTCTGGACAGCAGAAGCTGAGAGGAGACTTGGTGGAAAAGTATGAAATGCATAGGTAGGGTTGGCTGTCAAATTTCTTTTTCCCTCAGAGTCGAAATGTTTATTACCAGGGGCGTGCATTTTAAAGTGAGAGGGGAAAGTTCAAAGGAGATGTGAGGGGCATGCTTTTTTTACATGGTGTGTGGTTGGAGTGTGAAACATGCTGTCAGGGATGATGATGGAGGCAGATACAGGCACTTAAGGGGCTTTTACATTAGCACATGAATATGCAAGGAATGGAGGGATATGGACGAAGGGTAAGTGGAAGGGATTAGTTTGCTTTGGTATTATGTTCGGCACAATGCTGTGGGCTGCAGGGCACATTCCAGTGGACTGTTCTGTATGTTTTATGGTGGAGAGAGCCTGCCACTGGCCTGTTAATTGCTCAGGTGGCACAAAATGCTAAGGCCTTCTCAAATAGAGGTGATTATGGTCTCTAGCTGGCTCGCCAATCAGTGGCTAATTGACAAAAGTTGTGACTGACTGTCTGAGTGACTGACACTCCCTGTGACTGACGGTCCTTGTAATTGTGTCCTCCAGTGACTAACATTCCCAGAGACTGAAATTCCCTTTCAGTTGTCCTTGGAAACCTGTCACCCCCAAGCATGGAACCTGCTGTTCCAGGTGACTGATATTGTCAGTAATTGAGATTTCCAGTGACAAACATTCCTAATTACTTACATAGGCAGTGACTGGTTCTCCGATTCCCCATTTCTCTCTGTGAGTGGACCTTGGAGTGAGTGAATCTCAGGTTGCTAATTATCCTTGTAGTGTCTTTCACCGATCTTACCATATTTTAAACATGGCTTTTAAGTTTTTCTCAACCTCTACCTCTGCCAGAGTAGACATTTATTGTCATTTCACAGATTGTATTTGATGCTATGTATATTGCTCCTTGTGATTAGCAGCTAATTGCATTTGATCCCCACTATCTGACTGACTCTGCTGCTTTTCTTCATTTGCTCTTTTTCAACATTTCATTTCAGTGTCTGCTGGTGACTCCATAGTGTTCAGCACCATTCACAACTCCTTAGGTGTTGAACATACGATCTATGTTCAAATGCAGCAAGACCTGGACAATATTCAGGCTTGGGCTGACAAGTGGCAAGTAGCACTCACACCATACAAGTGTCAGGCTATAACTACCAGCAACAAGAGAAAATTGTCACTGAATCCCCCACTATCAATATCCTGGGGCTTATCATTGACCAGAAACTGATGGGACTTGCCATATGAATACAGTGGCGAAAAGAGCAGGTCAGAAGCTGGAAATTCCGTGGCAAATAACTCACCTCCTTGACTTCCCAAAGCCTCATCAATGTGGTGAGATTTGTGGCTTGCAGACTGTTATCAGTATTGACTGTGGTTTTAAAGTCTGTTTTGTGAGACATTCTGAACTAAATAAGAAACCAAGACTCTAGAGTTTTGAAAATCAAGTTTGGGTTTGTGGTCTAACATTGAATCCCTCTTGTGACATTAGGCTTATGAGTGATTCAGCTGGATCAATGATGAATTTACAGCTAAGTTCAATGTCCTATGGAAGAGGTTCTGGGAGAATGAGAAACTCTTAGTTAAATTGACATTGCTGCATCAAAATTAGTAGGGGGAGAGACCAAAAATGGCTTTGTTTTGGAACAGAGCTAAAAATGAAGGAAAAGTAATTTTCTCTTCAGGCCACTCAACATTCTGACTTGGAAATATGTCACCTTTCCCTTAATGTTGCTTACTCAAAATCTTCAAACATTGTGGGTGTACCTACAGCAAACAGATAGGGATTCAAGAAAGCAGCTCACTACGATCTTCCCTGGGGAAATAAGAATGGCCATTAAAATGGCTATATTAAAAAATGTTAAAAAGTCACTAGAAACATGCATCATCTATAAGAATTGAGACAACAAGAGTTTAACATTCAACTACTGCTCGTCTGCACTGCACATTTACACCATGTTAGGCCTGACAGGATATACAGTCATCAAAAATTGCTGTTAACCAGTTTGAAAGAGCGACACAAGCAAAAATTGGGTGCTGATGATAGCAAGAGATGGAACAGAAGCAGCTTAGTTTACAATGCTCAGTGTGGGATTCCACAGACAGCACTTTAATTCCAACTTTGTAAATCTGTAATCGTTAATTTACACAATATAAATGTTTATATTTTAAAGTATATAATGTTTAAATAAGTTATATTGTCTGGCATAATCTAGAATTTTTGAGGTTGTTAAATTAGAATACTGTTGGGTCGGGAACAGACACTGCTTGACTAGGATTACAACAACCTTAGTGAAAGATTGGAGTGAGTTACAGAGTGGATTCCAGAACAGAGTTTCTTTTCCAGTGAGGCTGGAGAAATAGGATTTCACTAATGGGCCACATCAGAACTAGGCCGTACCCCTGTAAATAACAGCCACACGTAAGAAATGGTGTCTACTTGTCTCAGGATGACTGTAAGTGACAAAGGTATTTCTGATGCTCAGAAGTAAACTATTTCAATCACATCAGTGCATATTAGGAAGTTTGTGGTCATGTGTTAAGAAAGTTTATTAATCAGATGTCTGGTCCTTACTGGGAAAGGATGAAGTTCTGTGAATAACTAATTTGAAAGATTGAGCTACAGGCTGCTCCAAAATACCAAACATTGCTCAAAATATCAATGTCTATTCTTCAAAAAGGAATCTACAACTGAGATTGGGAGAGGCCGAAATGAAAGCAGTAGGGGAAAAGATGATGTGAGTCCGGGATTGACGAAAAGACAAAGGACTGCACATGGTGGAAATCTGAAAGTAAAACACACAAGATGCTGGGAATTCTCAAACGGGTCAGGCAGTGTCTCTGGAGAGCGGGAAACAGAATTAATGTTTCAGGTTTGGCCCCTTCACCATCACTGAAGTGTCCAAAATGGAAAACGATTTAAGGAGGTGGAAGAGGGAGTGGAGTAACAACACAGGGGAGTCTACAATAGAGTGAGTATAATAGTGTCAACAGGTTTGATTACAAAGTTGGTGTTGAACCTCCATCCACCAGAGGCTGAATATCAGCTCTCCACTACTCTTGGCTATCTCTGTCTGAACCATGACAACATCGTTCTCTCTAATACTGGCACTGACCTCATCCTATGGAGATCTATTCTCCACAGCTTCCCACCTCAAAGTCCCTCAACACTGCAGTTTGCTTCAACTTCCTCCCCAAAATCCACAAACATGACAGCCCTGTCAAACCTATCGTTTCAACCTGTTCCTGCCCTGCTGAACTTGTTTCTTCCTATCTTGACTCTATTTCTCCCCCTTAAAATGTGTGACACTGGAAAAGCACAGCCGGTCAGGCAGCATCCAAGGAGCAGTAGAGTCGACGTTTCAAGCATAAGCTCTTCATCAGGAATGAGGCCCTTATTCCTGATGAAGAGCTTATGCTTGAAACATCAACTCTCCTGCTGTTCAGATACTGCCCAACCGGCTGTGCTTTTCCAGCAGCACACATTTTGACTCTGATCTCCAGTATCTGCAGTCCTCACTTCCTTCTATTTCTCCTTCTCACTTGTTCAGTCTCTTCCTATGAATATTTGTGATTCTCTGGAAGGTGTCAGTCGGTTTGACAATTTCCAGTTTTCTGGTCCTGGCTGCGTCCTCTTCCTCATGGATGTACAGTCCCTCTACGTGACTGTTCCCCATCAGGCTATCTGTCTCCTCTTGGAAAAGAGTCTTCATTCACCACCTTCCTCCTCCTCATGGATGAGCTTGTTCTCACTTTGAACGTCACCTTTAACTCATCTCTTTCTTTGAGTAACATCATTGGTCTTTGTCTTTGTGGAGGGCCCCATTGTGAGCAACCCTGCCATCTCTCTCTCTCCAATACATCAATGTCTTCTAGTCCCACTTCCTGTTCTTGCCTGATCTGGATTTTCATTGACTTCTGTTTCCAATTCACCTCTCGCCTTCATCTTACCTTCCCTCTCAGTCTTCAATCCTGTGGATTAGACTAGTAACTAATATTCATTACAACCTCACGGACTCCCACAGTTACCTAGACTACATCTACTTACACCTTGCTCCTTGTAAGAACTCCTACCCATTCTCCCAGATTCTCCGGCTAAGTCACATCTGTTCGGATGATGCCACTTGCCACGTTGCTGCCTCCAACATGATCTTTTTTCTTATTAAAGATCCCCCTCACCACTTTGTGGTTGACAGGATGTGTCTGACCCATCTCCTGCAGGTCTGTCCTCTCCCACTGCCTTACTATCCAGAAAAACGACTGTATTCCCCTTGTCCTCTCTTTTCAACCACCAGTCTCCACATTTAAAGGATCATCCTCCACCACTGACACTACCTCCAGTAGGATTCCATCATGAGGTACATAGTCCCTTCCCCTCCCCCACTCCCCACTCCTCAGCAGCAGTATTCCACCGAGACAATCTGATCCATTCCTCAATTATCCTCTTTACCTCATCCCCCTCCCATGACACCTTCCTATGTATTACCTGGGCCTTAACTATCGCCATTTTCTTCCCTGTATCATGGAAATTTATTTGTACTTCAATATATTGTGAAACCCCCAAGAAATCATCCAACACTTATTTGTAAATTTCTTATTGTATCGATTTGTTCAGCATTGTTCAAAGGTAGAAGACAGATGGTGGTGGTGGTGGAGGGTTGTTTTTCAGACTGGAGGCCTGTGACCAGTGGAGTGCCACAAGGATCGGTGCTGGGTCCTCTACTTTTTGTCATTTGCATAAATGATTTGGATGCGAACATAAGAGGTACAGTTAGTAAGTTTGCAGATGACACCAAAATTGGAGGTGTAGTGGATAGCTAAGAGGGTTACCTCAGATTACAACAGGATCTGGACCAGATTGGCAAATGGGATGAGAAGTGGCAAATGGAGTTTAATTCAGATAAATGCGAGATGCTGCATTTTGGGAAAGCAAATCCTAGTAGGACTTATACACTTAATGGTAAGGTGCCTAGGGAGTGTTGCTGAACAAAGAGACCTTGGAGTGCAGGTTCATAGCTTCTTGAAAGTGGTGTCGCAGATAGATAGGATAGTGAAGAAGGCGTTTGGTATGCTTTCCTTTATTGGTCAAAGAGTATTGAGTACAGGAGTTGGGAGGTCATGTTGTGGCTGTACAGAACATTGGTTAGGCCACTGTTGGAATATTGCATGCAATTCTGGTCTCCTTTCTATTGGAAAAATGTTGTGAAAGTTGAAAGGGTTCAGGAAAGATTTACAAGGATGTTGCCAGGGTTGGAGGATCTGAGATACAGGGAGAGGCTGAACAGGCTGAGGTGTTTTCCCTGGAGCGTCGGAGGCTTATAGAGGTTTACAAAATTATGAGGGACATGGATAGGATAAATAGACAAAGTCTTTTCCCTGGGGTGGGGGAGTCCAGAACTAGAGGGCATAGGTTTAGGGTGAGAGGGGAAAGATATAAAAGAGACCTAAGGGGCAACTTTTTCACGCAGAGGGTGGTACGTGTATGGAGTGAGCTGCCAGAGGATGTGATGGAGGATGGTACAATTGCAACATTTAAGAGGCATTTGGATGGGTATATGAATAGGAAGGGTTTGGAGGGAAATGGGCCGGGTGCTGGCAGGTGGGACTAGATTGGGTTGGGATATCTGGTCGGCATGGACGGGTTGAACCGAAAGGTATGTTTCCATGCTGTACATCTCTATGACTCTATTCTGCGTTTAATATGTAAGTGGTTGCAAATATGTATTCCATGAGCTTTTTCTCTTAAAAGTCAATTTGCAACCAAATATCGCAGAGGAACTGTGGGCCAGTGTACTCGGGAGCTGCAGATACAGTGTTGTGTGGAACCAACTTGGTAGTTCCCCTTGCTACTTTGATGTACCTCACCAGTTCTTTTCTGTCTTGCGCTACTATCATTGGCCACCCCAAACCTCTTTCCTGGTGGATTCAACAATTTCTGATATTCCGGATGGCTTAGTTCAATGTGTTTATTGTTGGACAACATAACGGGGATGAGGGACGGTCCCTGTCCAGTGCTGAGATAAGCCCTGGCTTGTAGAAACTTTCAAGGGAAATGCAGACTAAGCAGTACTGGCAGTGACTGTATGAAGCAAATGAAGCTGTGGTGAGCGAAAGCAGCAGCCAAACAGAAATCCAGCCCCTAAGTCAAGCTAGAGATTGAGAACCAAGAGATTCGACAGCCCTAAAGTCGAGTGTATTTTCACTTCCAGAGATGCACTGGAAGGAGTCTGGGAAAAGTGTCTTCCAGTCAGCATTGCAGTGAAGCAGTTTGTATCAGGATAAAGCAGTTCAGGAAGAATGTCCTGCCATCATCATCATGGAAAAACTATTTGGGAAGAGTATGCTGCAGACAGGAAAAGTGTTCTGGAGTTCGTGTCACAGTGAAGCACTCCAGGAAAAGTATTTTAGGGTTAGTATCACAGTGAAGCACTCCAGGAAAAATGTTTTAGAGTTAGTATCATAGTGAAGCACTCCGGGAAAAGTGTTTTTGGCTTAGTATCACAGTGAAGCACTCCAGGAAAAGTGTTTTGGAATTAGTATCACAGTGAAGCATTCCAGGATGAGTGTTTTGGAGTTAGTATCGCAGTTAAGCACTCCAGGAAAAGTGTTCTGGAGTTAGTATCACAGTGAAACACTCCAGGAAAAGTATTTTGGAGTTAGTATCACAGTGAAGCACTCTAGGAAAGGTGTTCTAGGTTAAGTATCACAGTGAAATACTCCTGGAAAAGTGTTTTGGAGTGAGTATCACAGTGAAGCATTCCAGGATGAGTGTTTTGGAGTTAGTATCACAGTGAACCACTCCTGGAAAAGTGTTCTGGAGTTAGTATCACAGTGAAGCACTGCAGGAAAAGTGTTCTGGAGTTAGTATCACAGTGAAGCAGCTAGGAAGGAACAAATCTGGGCCAGTGATAGATGTGGCAAAGGGAAAGCACTTTGATGATGATATTCTAATTGATAAACATTTCAGATTATCGATAAGGACAATGGCTGGAAATAAAGACCTTGTAAAGGTGGTTTTAAGGTGATAAATTATCTTGCCCAAGTGGACTGACAAACAGCTACTTGCAGGAATATCCATATCAGAGCAACGGCAGTCATTCACAAATGATAATAGTCAACATGGACTTCAGCAAGACTGTTGATAAGCCTGCATAGACACTCTTAGCAAAGGTAGGATCCCCTGACAACCAAAGAAATTTGGCAAATTGTATTCACAATTGACTTGGGGGCAGGAAACAGAGGGTGATGGTTGAGGAATTTTTTTTCCAGCTGGTTGTCTATGTCCAGTAGAATCCATGGTTTATCAGAACTGGGGCCTTTGCTGATTGTGGTTTATGTAAATGATCTGGACATCAATCAAGAAATGTTGATCAGTAAATTTGTAGATGTTACAAAAATTGGCGGGGTGGTGAATAGTGAGGGGGTTACCTTTTGACTCAAAGACAATATAGACGGCTGATCAGTGGCAAATGGAATTCGGTCTGGATAAATTTGAGGTGATGCACTTGAGCGGGGAAACAAGGCAAGGAAATCCATGGTGAATGGTAGGATGCTGGGGAGCACCGAGAATCAGAGAGATGTTGGTATGCATGTACCAAGTTACCAAGAAAGGTGGATAAAATGGTTAAGAAGACACAAGCACAATTTGCCTTTATTAGTTGAGGCATTGAGTGTAGGCTGGAACTGTATAAAATATTGGTTAGTCCACAGCTAGAGTACTAGAATCCACATTATGTGATAGCACTGCAGAGGATGCAGACAAGATTTACCAAGATGTTGCCTGGGCTGGAGAGTTTCAGTTATGAAGACAAACTGGATAGACTGGATTTGGAGATGTCGGTGTTGGACTGGGGTGTACAAAGTTAAAACTCACAAAACGCCAGGTTATAGTCCAACAGGTTTAATTGGAAGCACACTAGCTTTCGGAGCGACGCTCCTTCATCAGGTGATTGTGGAGGGCTCGATCATAACACAGAATTTATAGCAAAAATTTGCAGTTTGATGTAACTGACATTATACATTGATAAAATGATTGTCTGCTAAATTGATTCTGTGTTACGATCAAGCCCTCCACAACCACCTGATGAAGGAACGTCGCTCCGAAAGCTAGTGTGCTTCCAATTAAACTTGTTGGACTATAACCTGGTGTTGTGTGATTTTTAACTGGATAGACTGGAGTTGTTTTCCTTACAGCAGAGGAGATTGAGAGAGGACATGATTGAGATATATAAATTATGAGGAGCATAGATAGGGTGGGTATGAAGGAACTTTCTCCCTTGATGGAGAGATCAGTGACCAGGAGGCATAGCAGAAGGTTTCGAGGAGATGTGAGGAGAAACTACTTCACCCAGAGGATGGTGAGGATCTGGAACGTACTGCCTGTAATGGTGGTAGAGGCAGAAACTCTGAAAGCAATATAAGAAGTGCTTGGGTGTGCACTTGCAATGCCAAGACACAAGGTTATGAGCTAAGTGCTGGAAAATGGGATTAGAATTGTTTTTGACAGACACAAATGCAATGGGCTGAATGACCATTTCCTGTGCTGTAAACCTTTCTGACTCTTTGACTAGTGAGAGCAGGGCCAACATATTCACATGAAGGTGAGAGGCAGAACCAGGAAGTCCACCGAACCATGATGTTAAAGAATGTACAGGATTGAATGGTAGGGCGGGTGGGGGAAATTTATGAAAGAAACTCGAGGCTCAAACTAGCGTAACTCTAGAGGAGACCAGAAAGTGCAAGGGGCGACTTACAAAAATAATTAAAAGACCAAAGAGTGACATGAAAAAAAAATTAGCAAATAAGAGTAAGAAAGCTCCGAAGATGTTTTTTAAGTATATGTGGGGCAAGAGAATAATCAGAGATAGAGTAAAGCCATTGTGGGACCAATGTAGCAATCTGGGTGGAGGAGGTATTAATGGTTTTAGCAGATTTGAAAGTAGATCAATTCCCAGGTCCAGAACTGGCCCAGGCTGCAGTGGAAGGCAATGGAGAAGATTGCAGAGACATGGATATTAATTTACAAATCCTCTCTGGCCACAGCATGGGTGCCAGGGGACTGGAGGAAAGCTGATGTCGTAACATTATTCATGATGTGTGGGTAAGGATAAACCAGGGAACAACAAGCCAGTAAGTCTGACATGTTTGTTAGGAAAACTGTTGAAAAAGTGTGAGGGACAGAATTAATCTCCCACTTGGAGAGGAAAGAATTAATCAAAGATAGCGTTGTCAGGGAAAGCTCATGTCTGACAGGTTTGACAGAATTTTTCAAGGAGGTGACTAGATGTGTGGATGAGGGTAGTGAAGCAGATGACAAAGTGTTGCATTGGAGACTGGTCGAGAAGGTCAGAGCACATTGGAACCAGGGTAAATCGTTAAATTGGAACCAAAATTGGCATAGAGTTAGGAACAGAGAGTGATGGTCAAAGTGTAGTTAGATGACTGGACGCCTGTGTTCAATGGTGTACCACAGGGCTCGGT
Source organism: Hemiscyllium ocellatum (assembly GCF_020745735.1). Lineage (NCBI taxonomy): Eukaryota > Metazoa > Chordata > Chondrichthyes > Orectolobiformes > Hemiscylliidae > Hemiscyllium > Hemiscyllium ocellatum. The sequence continues at coordinate 19,248,250 of NC_083416.1, read as the reverse complement.
GATGAGTACTTTGCTTTTTGTTGTGTGCATTAATGATCTAGGTATGAACGTAAGAGGTGTGATCAGTAAGTTTGCAGGTGACACAGAAATTGGTGGTATGGTAAATGGTGAGGAGGAAAGCATTCGGCTGCAGGGCAATGTAGACAGGCTGGTTAGATGGGCAGAGCAGTGGCAAATGGAATTTAATCCTGAGAATCACAAGGTGATGTATTTTGGGGAGACTAGAGCTGAAAATGTGTTGCTGGTTAAAGCACAGCAGGTCAGGCAGCATCCAAGGAACAGGAAATTCGACGTTTTTGGCAAAAGCCCTTCATCAGGAATGAGGAAAGTGTGTCCAGCAGGCTAAGATAAAAGGTAGGGAGGAGGGACTTGGGGGAGGGGCGATGGAAATGTGATAGGTGGAAGGAGGTCAAGGTGAGGGTGATAGGCCGGAGTGGGGTGGGGGCGGAGAGGTGAGGAAGAAAATTGCAGGTTAGGAAGGCGGTGCTGAGTTCGAGGGAATCGACTCAGACCAGGTGGGGGGAGGGGAAATGAGGAAACTGGAGAAATCTGAGTTCATCCCTTGTGGTTGGAGGGTTCCCAGGCGGAAGATGAGACGCTCTTCTCCAACCGTCGTGTTGTTATGTTCTGGCGATGGAGGAGTCCAAGGACCTGCATGTCCTTGGTGGAGTGGGAGGGAGAGTTAAAGTGTTGATCCACGGGGTGGTTGGGTTGGTTGATCCGGGCGTCCCAGAGGTGTTTCCTGAAGCGTTCCGCAAGAAGGCGGCCCGTCTCCCCAATATAGAGGAGGCCACGTCGGGTGCAGCGGATGCAATAGATGATGTGTGTGGAGGTGCAGGTGAATTTGTGGCAGATATGGAAGGATCCCTTGGGGCCTTGGAGAGAGGTAAGGGAGGACGTGTGGGCGCAAGTTTTGCATTTCCTGCGGTTGCAGGGGAAGGTGGCGGGAGTGGCGGTTGGGTTGGTGGGGGGTGTGGACCTGACGAGGGAGTCACGAAGGGAGTGGTCTTTGCGGAACGCTGATAGGGGAGGGGAGGGAAATATATCCCTGGTGGTGGGGTCCGTTTAGAGGTGGCGGAAATGACGGCGGGTGATACGCTGTATACGGAGGTTGGTGGTGTGGTAGGTGAGAACCAGTGGGGTTCTGTCCTGGTGGTTGTTGGGGGATGGGGCTCAAGGGTGGAGCAGCGGGAAGTGGAGGAGATGCGGTGGAGGGCATCGTCGATCATGTCTGGGGGGAATCTGCGGTCTTTGAAGAAGGAGGTCATCTGGGCTGCACGGTATTGGAACTGGTCCTCCTGGGAGCAGATGCGGCGGAGACGAAGGAATTGGGAATATGGGATGGCGTTTTTACAGGGGGCAGGGTGGGAGGAGGTGTAGTCCAGGTAGCTGTGGGAGTCAGTCGGTTTATAGTAGATGTCTATGTTGATTCGGTCGCCCGAGATAGAAATGGAAAGGTCTAGGAAGGGGAGGGAGGAGTCTGAGACAGTCCAGGTGAATTTGAGGTCGGGGTGGAAGGTGTTGGTAAAGTTGATGAACTGTTCAACCTCCTCGTGGGAGCATGAGGCAGCGCCGATACAGTCATCGATGTAGCGGAGGAAAAGGTGGGGGGTGGTGCCAGTGTAGTTGTGGAAGATGGACTGTTCCACATATCCTACGAAGAGACAGGCATAGCTGGGGCCTATGCGGGTGCCCAAGGCAACTCCTTTAGTTTGGAGGAAGTGGGAGGATTGGAAAGAGAAGTTGTTCAGGGTGAGGACCAGTTCAGTCAGTCGAAGGAGGGTGTCAGTGGAAGGGTGCTGGTTGGTGCGGCGGGAAAGGAAGAAGCGGAGGGCTTTGAGTCCTTCGTGATGGGGGATGGAGGTGTACAGGGACTGGATGTCCATCGTGAAGATAAGGCATTGGGGACCGTGGAAGTGAAAATCATGGAGGAGGTGGAGGGCGTGGGTGGTGTCCCGAACGTAGGTGGGGAGTTCTTGGACTAAGGGGGACAGACTTTTAGGGAGACTAGCAAAGCAAAGGGGTACATAATGAATGGTAGGACTTTAGGAAGTACAAAGGATTGGAGGGAACTTGGTATGCATGTCTATAAATCCCTGAAGTAGGTAAGATGGTTGAGGGGGTTAAAGGAGGTTATGATGGAACTATGTATAATGTTCATTAAACCAGAGCTGGAGTACAGTGTACATTTCTTGTCACCATACTTTAGGAAGGATGTCATTGAGCAGAAGACTGTGCAGAGGAGATTTACCAGGATGTTGTGGCACTCCATCAGGGCTTAGAGAGTTTCTGTTATGAACAGAGACTAGATAGACCGGAGTTGTTTTTTTTAGAGCAGAGAAGGTGGGGGGAGGGGTTAAATCTGATTGGCATGTATAAAATCACAGAGGGGCATAGACAGGATAGATTGGGAGAAACTTTTCCATAGATGGAGATATCACTGACCAGGGCACAGATTGAAGCAAGGCTTTGAGAGGACTTGAGGTAAAATATTTTCATTGAGAGGGGTGTCGTTATCTGGACCTACAGGAAGTCTTAAGACATTTAAGTATCATGTAGATGAGGACTCAAAATACCAGCATATGCAAGGTTTCAGGCCAAATATTGGAAAATGGGATAGAATAGATGGATGTTTGATAACTGGCTCAGATTCAATGAGCTGAGGGGCCTCTTTCCATGCTGCAAAAATTTGATGACTCTGATGGGGAGCAAAAGGAATTGCTTCGTGTATACCAGTACCTAGAGTTACCCAGTGTTATCAAAGCAAAGGGACAGATAGTGTTGTGAAGGAGAATCACCAATTATCCGTATAGAAAAGAAGTAGTGAAAAGGAAAGCTTGGGGTTGCTGGTTTTCATGGAGCTGATGGGTTTGTACCTGTAATTCTGAAATGACCACACAGAGAGGTAGAAGAGAAGCCATTCTGTGTTCCTCTCCCAACAGCCGGGTACATTTCAGGATTCTGTACAGGCTGCTTATCATACAGTTTCATATATAACAGAAGACCAATGCAGTCTGGGTACCTGCATAGTAGAAAACCTGCAATCAATCTGCAAACACAACACTGAGCTACCAGTGGTCTTTCATTTTCATTCATCATCTTATTCTCATTCTGACATCTCTATCCTCACTCTGATGCATTGTTGCATGAAGATCAACATTTTCTGTTTCAGAAAGTTCATTGACCAGCTCTTCACATCTCCTATGGACACATCTGATGATTCTTTACCAATCCCATGCCCACTCCATTTGTCTATTTCCACCAACTGTGTTATCATTTAATCTTCCCCAGCTCTGTTCTTCCCACCTTTTTTCCTGCCTAGCCATCACCCCCTCAGCTGCTTAATATCAATTACAACTCCAACAGGTCATTGAGCTGAAACCAACGTTTTTGGGGTATAAAACCAGATGTTTTTGAACAGTTGAGAAGTACTGCCAAAAGACCAACAGATATAGGCTGCTAATTTAAGAGCTCTCTGAGAGGTACTTGTCAGTGGAAGAAGTTTGCACAGCAGAACATAGAAACCGACATGGAGAGAATCTACAAAAGGAGATTTGGCAAAGCTGACTGGTTTTGAAACGTGATTTTTTTTTCGTAAATCGTAATCAGGATATTTTATCAGACTAGTATTGTAGAATTTAACATAAAAGATAGGTTTAAGAGAAAGGAGTTGTAAATAGTTGTTAGTTAATATTCTCTGTAGACTTAAAGAATAAAGTTTTTTTTTACTTTAGTGACTTTTGGGATAGTTCTTTGCCTCTCGACTTTTAACAGATTACAGCATGGGGTGAATCTTCTGAATTGCTAGTTTAAATTGGCAGAGGGGTTTATCCCATGTCATAACAAATACACACAAATGCATAATCTTGCGAGACCGACCAATAATCTTGGTCATTGTTTTCCAAAATAAATCTGGGCATAGACCAAATTGTTCAGTAAATAATTTCCAATTTTTAGACCCATCTAATAGTGAAACATTAATTCCATTTCTTTCTCCACAGATGTTGTCTGGTCTTCTGAATGTTTGCAGCGAGTCTTGTTTTTAAATCATGAAGTTAGTAGGTGTCAGGCAAGAGCTCTATTTTTAAGATTTATCAAGGAAGGAATCAAAGAAGGAGATGAAGACTGACCCTCACTCTGATTGTTGACCACTTTTCTATTAACACAATAAATGACCTCTTTTTAGTGGTGATTCTAGGTGTGAAATAGAAGAGCATAGAGATTTGGGCACACCAGAGATCTTCAGCATGTCACAAAGAGTATTTGCTTAATTCATCCTCAAATATACTACACATCAAACATCATTTTGTCTAAAATATGTTGTCCAATCAACGATGGTGGAAGAAAGAAGACTCCATCTTGAAGCATTGTGAGGGTTCAGAGGAGTTGACAGATTGGTGTCTTGGGTATCACACCATTCTGGGAGGTGGGTAAGGGAGCCACACGTAGCTCCAGTTTCGTATCAAAGTGAGTGTCTTCCTGTTGATGAGTCACAAGCCCTGGATCATTTTCCACAAAAGACTCTTTATAATGATTCTGCAAAACACAAAATATCTTTATTACACAACCAGCATCAAGGATTCACATTGTACCTAACAGGCAGATGTTAACCCTAACCCTGATCCAGATCCTCAACACAGAAGCACAATGACAAATACTGAACTAATCAATAACAAAGCCAATAACACTTTCTTCTCCAATCTCCTGTAGCTCAGTGATTCAATCCCTCTGGCTCTGATAATGAGTATTTTTTCAACTGAATCACAGATCAAGCAGAATTAATATTAATATGGCCATCATTCATTCTCTCCATTGCCCATTATGGTTTCCACCCATCCGCATCCCTGCCCACTGCCTGTCCCTGATCCTGCCCACCCCACATCCCTGCTCACCATCCATCTCTGACTCTGCCCACCCCTCATCCCTGCCCACTGCTAGTCCCTGACTCTGCCCACTCCACATCCGTACCAATGCTCCCAAGAAAAGAGACAAGTCTATGGTCTGCAGACTCAGTGGGAGGTCAGCCAGCTGAATACTATAGAATGAATTCCCAGATCAAACAAAGAAAATTACAGCACAGGAACAGGCCCTTCAGTCCTCCAAGCCTGCGCTGATCCAGATCCTCTATCTAAATCTGCTGCCTATTTTCTAAAGATCTGTATCCCTTTGCTCCCTGCCCATTCATTTATCTGTCTAGATACATTCTAAATGATGCTATCGTGGGTAAGCTGTTGTCAACTTCATCTCAGAACAAACTGTTGCAACGCACTGTATGTATTTTTAAAATGCTGCCATTTTTTAACAGCAATAAGTTTAGGTTTGCAGGGCTTGTGGCACAAAGCTTAGATAGGTTTTTTGCAAGTCTCAATTTCAGTAGTTGAAGGTTAAATCATCTACTTATAAAACCACTTCTGTAAACTGAGATCTTAATTAATTAATATCCTCAATGTGAACTTCCATAATATTGAATAAAAGCAACATAGAAGGCAGAATAAATTGAGAAGTTACAGGTAAATAAAATGAATAAAAGCAGAAATTGCTAGTCAAATTCAGCAGGTCTGGCAGCGTCTGTGGTCGGAAAACAGAGTTAACATTTCATTACATTGGATCAGCGGATTCAAAGTGTTAACTGTTTTCTCTTCATCAGCTGAATTCCAGAGTTAATGTTTCGAGTCCAGTGACCTTGTGTTCTGAAGAAGGTCACTGGACTCAATGTTAACTCTGTTTTCTCTCTACAGATGCTGCCAGTTCTGCTTAGTTTCTCAGCAATTTGTTTGTTTCAGATGTACAGCATTCTTTGTTTTATTATAGCAGATAGAGGAGACAGCAGTTGGTTTCTAAAAGTGCCAATAAGAATTTACACTAGGTGAGTTTTATCAGCACGTAGCAGATCCATCTGAATCACAAAATATCCTGAGATCAATTTTCAAATTTCTTTTGTGTTTCTGATCTTGGCAGTGTCATTATTAGGAGCACAGCCATTGCCAGTAGATTAAGAAGAGGGATATTTACCACATGTTTCACTCCTCAGTCCTGCTGGAACTGGGCAAGTTGTTATTTAGTGAGAATCAAATAATGGTGTTTGAAAATTACAGCAAGTTGATTGGTCTCTGGAGTATTCCTTCAATGAGAAGGAATGGTTATTGAATAAATGTGAATGAAAATCGAATGTTGTAGATTGGTTTGATTCAGATTGGTTCCAAACATCGGGGGCTGAAGGGCCTATATTGTGCTGTAATGTTCTATCTATCTAATAGAGTTTTTAAAAGGGGGAGGTCACTGGAAGTGCTTTACTTGGATTTCCAGGAGACTTTTAATAATGTTTCAGAGAGATTAGCATATAAAGTGATTATGCATGGGATTCAGTATACTGTACTGACATGGTTGGCAGACAGGAAACAGCAGGAATAAGAAGGTCTTCTTCCAGTTGGCAGATAGTGACCAGTGAACTACGGAGGGATCAGTGCTTGAACCCCAGCTATTCATAATGGATATTAACAATTTAAGTGAGAGAACTTAACATAATATCTGCAAGCTGGCATCCTCGCTGCTGGGGGAAGGGTGATCTATGAGGAGCATGCAGAGATCTTCAGTCAGCACTACCTGTGTAAACACAGGAACGATGTTCATAATGACCATGGAGTCCAGAACCAGGGATCAAGTCTAAGGATACCGGATATGCCACTTAGGACTGAGCTGGGGAGAAATGTCTTCATCCAGAAGGTGTGAGCCTGTCGAATTCTCTGCCATAGAAAGGGTTGAATGTTTTCAAGAAGGGGTTCGATATAGGGGTAAAGGATTGGGAAGGAAGCAGGAACAGGATACTGAGATGATCAGCAACGATCATGTTGAATAGCAGAACAGACTCAACAGTTAAATGGCCTAATCCTGCTCCTATTTTCTATTTTTATCTGTGTCTAACCAATCACCTCCACCTCATTCATTCTGACAGCAAATTGAGACATTTGGATGGTGAGTGTTGGAGGGAGCACTGTTTGGAGAAGGGACACAACATCGATCTATTGGGGGAGTTGAATGTGTTAAAAGTAATTTCTTATTAGTAACAAGTGCAAGGACATCATGGATTCCTGACACAGTTACTTAATCTTCCAATTCTGAAAGGTGCTACATGGCACAGTAGCAAGCCATTTGGAACATTCAGCCTATCCTGGTACCCCATTTGACCCCCTCACCCTTCCTCATCTAATCAACAGTAAAGGCCTCAATTCCTTTCTCCCTTACATGTTTTGCAAAGTTCCCAAAATCTGTGTCTATATTATTCAGCATTAATAGATTCTAATGGGAGGGGTCTGTCTCGTGTCATGTGGTCTTTAGAACATAGTGGGCGGCACGGTGGCACAGTGGTTAGCACTGCTGCCTCACAGCGCCTGAGACCCGGGTTCAGTTCCCGACTCAGGTGACTGACTGTGTGGAGTTTGCACGTTCTCCCCGTGTCTGCGTGGGTTTCCTCCGGGTGCTCTGGTTTCCTCCCACAGTCACAGAGATGTGCGGGTCAGGTGAATTGGCCATGCTAAATTGCCCGTAGTGTTAGGTAGGGGTAAATGTAGGGGTATGGGTGGGTTGCGCTTCGGCGGGTCGGTGTGGACTTGTTGGGCCGAAGGGCCTGTTCCACACTGTAAGTCTAATCTAATCTAATCTAAACAAAACAGCACGGTACAGGCTCTTCAGCCCTCGATATAGTGTCACCTTTTCATCCTACTCAAAGACAAAACTAACCTACATATCCTTCCCTTTACTATCATGCATATGCCTATTCAAGAGTCACTTAAATCTTCCTAAAGTATCTGACTCTACTACCACTGCTGGCAGTACATTCCAGCAGTACACCCACCACACTCTGTGTAAAGAACCTACATCTCCCCCAAACCTTCCTCCAAACACCTTAATATTATGCCTCCTTGTGATAGCCATTTCTGCCCTGGGATAAAGTCACTGGCTATCCACCCTATCTATGCCTCTCATCATCTTATACACCTGTATCAAATTGCCTCTCACCCTTATTCGCTCCAAACCTTTTATGCAAACACCTAATAGTTTGGGTTTGAGGACAAGGTCAAGAAGAAGGCAAGGGCAAGTTCTCTCTCCAGACTTGGGCTTTCTTTAAACCCTGTTTATGTCATATGAATACAGGTACTGTTATATGTAGTAATTGTGATATTCTAGTCTCAAAATTTACTGTTGCATGATTAGGGGACCATTCCCTGAACTCAATTACTCTCATCTTCCGTGTTGTCAATCTCCTTCCCGCTGTGCTATTATGTGGGGAACTTCTCATTGGCATCAAAGTGTCCCATTTACCTGATCCACCTTCATCGTATCATGGCTCATTGGATTGTAGATTGTGGCCTCAGTTCCACTTTCCTGCCAAGCTGCAACCTGTGAAAATTGGCATATTCCAAAAATATACCTCGGTGATGTTCCTCTAGTTTGGCTTTTCCTGATCAATGCACACACTTTATGCTCTGGAATACGACCCCCTCAACTTTCTCCTTCCTACAACAAGGAGACCAACTCTGGTTCATCATTCCTGACTGATGTAACCTTACTTTTCCTTGAAAGTCTTTAGGCACTCCTCTCTAATTCCTCTATTTTGAAGCATGGTTTTATAATTTCTAAACAGCTTCCAATATCACATTTCTAGTAAATGCAAAAAAATTTGTTTAGTATTTTTACATTTTGCTATACATTCGCTGTTCATCTCGTAGAGTCCCTACAGTATGGAAACAGGCCCTTCAGCCCAACAAGTGCACACTGACCCCCAAAGAGTAACCCACCCATACCTGTTGCTCCTACCCTATTGCTCGACATTTACCCCTGACTAATGCACCTAACCTACATATCCCTGAATACTATGGACAATTTAGCATGGCCAATTCACCTAAGCTGCATGTCTTTGGACTGTGGGAGGAAACTGGAGCACCTGGAGATAACTCACAGTAACGCTATTAATATATTTTGTGTTTTGTTTTTTTGTCACTAAATTATTTTGCTGTTTTGTTTTAAGTTTCTTGGTTTAATTTCTAATCATTATTTTGCTTCTGAATTTTTTTTGAACATCCTCGCTGCTATCCATTTGTATTTTCCTTTATTCAGCTCCAATCAGACAACTGGCTCTGCTGGTTAATTCACTTTCACTAGCTCACAGGGCAAAAATTTCCTCTGGGCTGCTCCGTGCCCTTGTCTTGAACTCACATCTTGCCCCATTCTCTCTCCTATTTCCCAATACCCTCTCCGAACTCAGCTCATCTTTTCCAAGAGACCTACCTCCTACTCCCTTGACCCTAATTCCACTGATAGCCAACCTTCCATGCCTCGTTACCAGATCCAAAATAGCCTCATCCCTGGTTAGGTCCATAACATATGTTTCCCAGAAACTATCCTGAATGCATTCTAGGAATTCCTCCCCATGGCTTCCGGTGCAAATCTATTCCCATCTATATGAAGATTAAATCACTATGATTAATGTACTATAGTTTTTACATGCTCTCATTGTCTCCTGATATATTCCATGTCCTAATATATTGCTGCCAGTAGGGGATCTATAGACTCCTCCTATCGGTGTTTTATTCAGTTTTATTTCTCATCTCCACCCATCTTACGATTCAACATGATTTCTTGTTATCATACTTACTCCATCCATGTTATTAATGCTTCCCCACCGCCCTTTCCTTCCTGTTGGTCCTTTCAGAAAGTCACATACTCCTGAACATATAGTACCAGTCTGATCTCCTTGTGACCATGACTGTACTGGCTATAAGATCATATCCAATAACCTGTATCTATGTGGTTAATTCACCTACTTTGTTCTGAATACTATGCACATTCAGATAAACAGTGATTAATTTTGCCTTTTACCATTAATTCACCTTTTAAGATTGAGTGAATGGCATTAGCTTGGAATTAATAGAAAGTTGGTGAATGGGATTATATTGGGCTTGATAAAGGGCTCTGTAGAATCATCTCATGGGATTAGATTTTGTGTGATACAGAATCATGTTGTTTGTGCTAATGAGATTATTTTGGGCTTGATATAATGTATTGAGCAAAAAAACAAATTGAGCTCAAAGGATTAATTTAGGTTAGATACAGGGTCATCTAGAGTGAGCAAATAGGTTTAAACTTGCATTGGAGGATCATGTCAAGTGAGCTTTTGGTACTATCTGTATTTTGGGATTGATACAAGGTAATCTGAGATAATGGGCGTATTCTGGCTTTGATATGGGGGTCATGGAGAGTGATAGTCCTGTAGAGTGCGCTAATGGGTTCAGTCAACACAGAGTATTTTATGTGAGCTAATGTGATTATTTTGAGATTGACACAGTCATGTAGATTAGAGTGTTCATATAGAGTGAGCAAATATTATTTTGGGGTTGTTGGTGGTCTAGTGGAATTACTATTGATTTGAAACACGGTCACAGAGTGTATTATTGGGATCTGGAAAAGCACAGCTGATCAGGTAGCATCCGAGGAGCAGGAGAGAGTCGACGTTTCAGGCATTAGTTCTTCATCAGGAAATGATGCCCAATTCGTCAATTTTCCTGCTTCTCAGGTGCTGCCTGACCTGCTGTGCTTTTCCAGTACCATACTCTCAACTCTGAACTCCAGTCTTCACTTTCTTCTACTATTGGGATTTGTCTGAGTTTGATGGATAGTCATGTGGCATGAGCTAATAGCATTACCTTGGGATTGACAGAATCTCTCTATTTTTCCAGGCTTTAGATTTCCTATTGAACCTTTCCTTGTCAATTACAATCCAGGGGCTTTTGATATCAATCTCCAGAATATTTAGTCTATTTCCGACAATTCCAACAGCTTCCTAATCTTGAATCATCTGGAGCCTAATGTTACCTTTGCGAAAGAATCCTCGTCAGTGCTGATTCCCTGCATTGACATTCCCAGTGATGCTGTTGATGCAACCATTTCTCCTCGCTGAGAGTGTTCGGAGTGAACAAGTTTCTCCTCATCCAGAATGTTGGGTGAATTTATCTAGAGATGGAGACAGAGGAAGAAAAGTTGAAGCAGGAAGTTTATACTGCATCTGCTTTATGTGGAAGGAGGAGGAACAGCATTGTTGTCTCAAGCACCAGGGACCTGGATTGGATCCCAGCCTCGGACGACTATCTAGGTGGAGTCGCACATTCTCCTCGGGTCTGCATGGGTCCCCTCTAGGTGCTCCAGTTTCCTCCCACATAATAAAGTTTGGTGGATTGGCATGGTAAATTGCATATTGTGTCCAGGGATGTGCAGGGTAGGTGGATTAGTCTTGGGAATGCAGGTTTACAGGGTTAGGGTGGGTCTGGGGTGGATGCTTTTCAAAGGGTGAGTGTGGACTTGATGGGCCAAATGGTCTGCTTTCGCACTGTAGGGATTCTATGATTCTAAGTACAGAGTTTGAGAAGTTGGACTAAGGAGCTCTTGAACAGATTGATAGAAGCAAGGAGGTAGTAGAAGTTTTGTGAATTTAAAAGTGGATAAATCCCCAGGTTCAGATAAGTTGCATCCCAAGCTGTTGTGAGAGACGAGGGAGAAAATCACAGGGGACCTCTAAACAAAAATCAATGAACTGTGGGCGCTGGAAATCAGAAATTGCTGGAAAAACTCAGCAAATTTGGCTGCATCTGTGGAGGTAAAGCAAAGTTAATGTTTCAGGTCCAATGACCCTTCTTCAGAACAATCCCTACTCATAGATGCTGCCAGATCTGCTGAGTTTTTCCAATGATTTCTGACCTTATTTAGGAAATTACAGAAGTTCTGACCCAAATGTTTAAATCATCTCTGGCTGCAGAGGAGGTGTCAGAGGACTCAAGAACAGCCAATGTGGTTCCATGTTACAAGAAGGGTGGTGGAGATAGATCAGTAAACTACTGACCAGTGAGTCTAACACCAATGGTGAGGAAACTATTGGTTTAAATGAATCTCCATTTAGAGAGGCAAGATTTCATCAGGAATGACTTTGTAAGAGGGAGGTCATGTTGAACAAATCTTGTGGAATATCTTGGAGGATGAGGTTAGGGCAGGTGATGTAGTATATCTGGATTTCAGCAAATTCCCAAATGGGAAATTGATAAAGCAAAAGCTCATGGGATTTAGGGTAGCTTGGCAAGATGGATACAAAGTTGGTTTAGTGACAGGAGCCAGAGATTGGGGTAAAAGGTCGTTTCTGTGACTGGAGCCCAGTGTATTGTGCTGTGCACAGGAATCAGTACTGGCTCCCTTATTATTTGTGATATTTATAATTGATGTAGCAGAGAATGTAGTGAGGGATGATAAGTAAACATATGGATGACCCAAAGATTGGCTGGGTGGTTGACTGTGAGGAGGAAGGTGTTAGGTTAGAGGAGGATAAGAACAGATTGGTCAGATGGATCGATCAGTGGCAGATTGAATTTAACCCTGATGAATGTGAGATGATGTACATTCGAAGAAGACGAGGGAGTTCTCAGTAAATAGCAGAATAGTAGGAAGCTCAGCAGAATTGAGGGGCCTTGGGTTGCTTGTCCACATATTCCTGAAGGTGGCAGGACAGGTTAATAAGGTAGTTAAAGTGGCATACATCAGTTTGCTTTCATCAGTTGAGGCACAGATTATAAGAGCAGGAAGGAGTACATGTTGGAGGTTTAGTTAGGCTACAACTGGAGTACTGTGTACAGTTTTGTCAATGCATTAGAAGAAGTGGTAGCCCTGAACAAGGCTGCAGAGATTCACCAAGATGTTGACTAGGTTGGATCATTTTAGCTATGAAGAGATCCTGTGTAAGCTTTGAGTTGTTTTCAGTGAAGCAGAGAAGTTTGAGGGGGGGACTAAATCAAGGTTTTAAGATAAGGGGTTTGGACAAGGAGAGTAGAAAGCAGCTGTTCCCCTTAGTCAAAGGATCAATAACATGGGGAATAACTTTAAATAAAGGCTGGAGGTTTAGAGGGGATTTGAGAAAAACATTTTTTTTACTCAGAGGGTGGTGTGTATCTGGAATGCAGTACCGGAGAGGGGAGTTGAGGTGGGAAAGCTCACAATCTTTAAACAATACTTGGCCCATATGTTATGATATGTCAAGTACTAAGCCATGTCTGTGAAAGTGGAATGAGTGTATATATTAGTGTATTTCTGATGGTACAGGCTCCATCTTTTATTTATGATTCTAAATGACAAAGTCAAAGAAAAATCCAACATGGCCCGAAGGATCTACCAGTCACTATGTGTGAACTCTGCACAGCATCATCTATTCATTTCCCGTGCAAATTTTGTAAAGCATTCCCTCCATTTCCTGTCTGTATCAACCATCTGTTCTTTCCATCATGGCTTGTGGACATCATTGGCACAGTCTGCACAATTCCTAATTACCCTTGAATGGAGTGACTTGTTCAGTCATATCAGAAGGCAGTTAAGAATGACTGTGGGCCTGGAATCACATGGAGGCCAAAATGGATAAGGATGACAGATTGTCTTGCCTAAAGGATTTTATTGAAGCAAATGGGGTTTTACAAAAATGATGTGATGTCCATGATCACTGGACCCAAAACATTGAGAGTGCTTTGTCTCCACCGATGCTTCTATAGCAGCTGAGTTTCTCCAGTAATTTCTGTTTTTACCTTGGGATGACTAATCCTGTGACATTAACACAGCATTAACACCCCTTAAGGCTTGAATAAAATGTAACTAGCGAGTCAGAGTTCTCTTCACTTCCCTGTATTAGGGGTTATGTACATTTTGATATTGTAGACAGTGGATGTCTCACCAACTCCCTCTTTCTACCCAATGACGATTCTGGTGTTAGCGTTGTTGGGCTGATTGCTTGAGTATCAAACTGTGGACAGGCTGCCTGTGCATTCCCATCCTTATCCCTCTTCCCCTTCAGCCAGTATGTTTCAATCTCCACATTCCCCTACAAAGAAGCAGAACATTAGAGAGAACACAAAAGAAACAGTAGTAATGTGCCAGTGAACTATCTCAGTCCCAGTCCCAGTCCCAGACCCAGTTTCAGTGCTCTGCCTTAGTCTCAGCGTCTGCCCAGAGCTCTGCCTCAGTCTCAGTGTCTGCCCAGAGCTCTGCTTTTGTGTCTGGTCAGAGCTCTGCCTTTGTCTCAGTGTCTGTCCTCATCCCATTGTTCTGTCTCGGTCCCAGCATTTTGTCCAGTTATTGAAGCACTGTAACTCACAGTAACAGTCAAAACAGAACACAGAAGTGTACCATAGGAATAGACCCTTCGGCCCTCCAAATCTGTGCTGACCCTGATGTCATTCTAAACTAATCTCATGTGTCTGCATGTGCTCCATTTCCCTCTGTTCTCTTGTCTTTCTAAATGCATCTTAAATGTTGCAATCGTGTCTGCTTCTTCCTCTGGCAGCACATTGCAGGCACTGTGTAAATAACCTGTCTCGCATATCTCCTTTGTCTGTCTCTGTCTCTGTCTCTGTCTCGGTCTTGTGACTAGTGTAACGTCTCAGTACCAGTTCTCCGTCACATGTCCTGTCCAAATCTCAGTGCTCTGTCTTGGTTTAAGTGCTCTATCCACTGACTCATTCACTCCAATGATTCATCCCATTCTACTCTGTCTCTCACAGCTCACCAAGAGCATGCGCATTAAAATCCATTAAAGATGCTATAATAAGTAATGTACAGACTGTCTGTATGGTGTCAGACACATATATACACACACACATACACACGCCGTGTATTAAGCAAACTGTGTACTACAGCGTCACACACAAAGACTGAGTTTTAGTGTTGCACATGCACAAACTGACTGTCTCCACTCTACCAACTCCACTACAGACTGATGTCTGACTGTTCAAACACAATTCCTACATGTCCTGACCCACGTTCTTTGCCCCCATCCCATCCTACCCAACCTGTATTAGTCCAAAGCCCCAATGGAGATTGCCATCCTCCTGCTCCCATCCCCTGTGCCCTCCAGTTAAACAAAGGAAACCCACTGATCTCAGATACACTGCACAATGTCAAATGGCTCACAGCGCTATCAATTTCTGGTCGGCAAATTGAAATCTCACCTAAAACCTATTCAAGTTACCCCACAACTCCCTTGTTGCCTCATGAAACCTAACTTTTAGGGAAGTCTGTGCATTCCAAAATCATATTGTTCAAATACAAAGTTAGCCAGACAGACCTTAGTCAGAAACACAAACTATCCACAATTCCGTCCCTTGTTGGCCTTGGAGTTCGCCAGGACTCTACCTTTATTGTTATCGTCCCCCGTCGCTCAAAGATGAATGGACTGTCTATGAGGTGCTCGTAGGTGGCTCCACTCAACTGTATGTGCATCTCCTGAAGGAAGGGTTGGAAATAACAGTGGAAGGTTATATATTAACATAGGAACTAAAACTTCAGAGAATGGGAACAATAATATTGTGCTGTTTCAATGGGAAAACTCTGCAGTATAATTTACAATGACAGTATTGAAGCACTGTAACTCACAGTAACAGTCAAAACAGAACACAGAAGTGTACCATAGGAATAGACCCTTCGGCCCTCCAAATCTGTGCTGACCCTGATGCCATTCTAAACTAATCTCGTGTCTGCATGTGCTCCATTTCCCTCTGTTCTCTTGTCTTTCTAAATGCATCTTAAATGTTGCAATCGTATCTGCTTCTTCCTCTGGCAGCACATTGCAGGCACTGTGTAAATGACCTGTCTCGCATATCTCCTTTAAACTTCCACCCCCCTCACCTTAAACCTATTTCCTCTATTATTTGATATTTCCACTCTGGGAAAAAGACTCCAACTATCCATTCTATCCATGCCACTCAATTTTATATACTTTTATCACTTCACCACTCCGCCTCTGGTGAAAACAATCCAAGTTTGTCCAAACTCTCATTATAGCTAATTTATATCAATGTCAGCAATATCTATTGTCATAGAGTTATAGAGATGTACAGAATGGAAACAGACCCGTCCTTGTCGACCAGATATCCCAACCCAATCCAGACCCACCTGCCAGCACACGGCCCATGTCCCTCCAAATCCTTCCTATTCATATACCCATCCAACTGCCTCTTAAATGCTGCAATTGTACCAGTCTCCACCACTTCCTCTGGCAGCTCTTTCCATACACGTACCACCCTTTGCATGAACATGTTGCCCCTTAGATCCCTTTTATATCTTTCTCCTCTCACCCTAAACCTATACCCTCTAGTTCTGGACTCCCCCAACACAGGGAAAAGACTTTGTCTTTTTATCCTATCCATGCCCGTCATAATTTTGTAAACCTCTATAAGGTCACCCCTCAGCCTCCAGTGCTCCAGGAAAACAGCTCCACCCTGTTCTACCTCTCCCCATAGCTCAAATCCTCCAACCCTGGCAACATCCTTGTAAATCTTTTCTGAACCCTTTCAACTTTCACAACATCTTTCCGATAGGAAGGAGACCAGAATTGCACACAATATTCCAACAGTGGCCTAACCAATGTTACAGCCACAACATGACATCCCAACTCCTGTACTCAATACTCTGACCAATAAAACAAAGCATACCAAATGCCTTCTTCACTATCCTATCTACCTGCGATTCCACTTTTAAGGTGCTATGAACCTGCACTCCAAGGTCTCTTTGGTCAGCAACACTCACTACGACCTTACCATTAAGTGTATATGTCCTGCTAAGATTTGCTTTCCCAAAATGCAGCACCTCACATTTAACTGAATTAAACTCCATGTGCCACTTCTCGGCCCATTGGCCCATCTGATCAAGATCCTGTTGTAATCTGAGGTAACCTTCTTCACTATCCACTACACCTCCAATTTTTGTGTCATCTGCAAATTTACTAACTGTACCTCTTATGCTTATATAAATGTCAAAAAGTAGAGAACCCAGCACCGATTCACGTGGCACTCCACTGGTCACAGGCCTCCGGTCTGAAAAAGAACCCTCCACCACCACCCTCTGTCTTCTACCTTTGAGCCAGTTCTGTATCCAAGTGGCTAGTTCTCCCTTTATTCCATGAGATCTAACCTTGCTAATCAGTGTTCCATGGGAAACCTTGTCGAAACGCCTTACTGAATTCCATATAGATCACATATACTGCTCTGGCCTTATCAATCCTCTTTGTTGCTCAATGAAGTTTGTGAGATGATTTCCTATGCACAAAGCCATGATGACTATCCCTAATCAGTCCTTGACTTTCCAAATGCATGTACATCCTGTCCCTCAGGATTCCCTCCAACAACTTGCCCACCACTGACGTCAGGCTCACTGGTCTATAGTTCCCGACTGTGGTTCGCTACTTTCTATATTTTTCATATCCTTTTCCACAGTAAATATTGATGCAAAATACTAATTTAGTATCTCCCTCATTTTCTGTGGCTCCACACAAATGCCTTGCTGATCTTTGAAGGGCCCTATTCTCTCCCTAGTTACCCTTTTGTCCTTATTATATTTGTAAAAACTCCTTGGATGTTCCTTAACTCTATTTGCCAAAGCTATCTCATGTCCCCTTTTTGCCCTCCTCATTTCCTTCTTAAGTATTCTCCTACTTCTTTTATATTCTAAGGATTCACTCAATCTGTCCTGTCTATACCTGACATATGCTTCCTTCTTTTTCTTAACCAAACCCTCGATTTTTTTTGTCATCCAGCATTCCCAATACCTACCAGTCTTTCCTTTCACCCTAACAGGAATATACTTTCTCTGGATTCTCATTGTCTCATTTCTGAAGGCTTCCCATTTTCCAGCTGTCCCTTTATCTGTGAACATCTGTCCCCAATCAGCTTTTGAAAGTTCTTGCCTAATACCGTCAAAATTAGCCTTTCTCCAGTTTAGAACTTCAACTTTTAGATCTGGTCTATCCTTTTCCAACACTATTTTAAATCTAATAGAATATGGTTGCTGGCCCCAAAGTGCTCCCCCACTGATACTTCAGTCACCTGCTCTGATTTATTTCCCAAGAATAGGTCAAGTTTTGCACCTTCTCTAGTAGCTGAAAAATGTGTTGCTGGAAAAGCGCAGCAGGTCAGGCAGCACCCAAGGAGCAGGAGAATCGACGTTTCGGGCATAAGCCCTTCTTCAGGATTCCTGAAGAAGGGCTTATGCCCAAAACGTCGATTCTCTTGCTCCTTGGATGCTGCCTGACCTGCTGCGCTTTTCCAGCAACACATTTTTCAGCTCTGATCTCCAGCATCTGCAGTCCTCACTTTCTCTAGTAGGTACATCCACATACTGAATCAGAAAATTTTCTTGTACACACGTAACAAATACCTCTCCATCTAAACCCATAACACTATGGCAGTAAATCTCTTTGCACCGTCTCTCAACCCTCCATATCTTTCCTTCAGTGTGGTGACCAGAACTGCACACACTATTCCAAATGTGACCTAACTAAAATCTCATACAACTGCAACATGACTTGCAAACTTTTATACTCAAAGCCCTGACCAATGACTGTATGCTGTATACATTCTTTACCATTTTATCCATTTTTGTTGCCACTTTCAGGGAGCTATGGACTTGCACCCGAAGGTCCCTTTGTATATCAATGCTCCTTAGACTCCTGCTATTTACTATGTATGTTTCTCATGCATTTGATCTCCAAAGATGAATCACATCACACTTTTCTGGATGAAACACCATCTGCTATTAGTCTGCCCAAATTTCCAACTGACCTATATCTTGCTGTATCTTTCGATAACCTTCCTCACTATCTACAACTCCACCTATGTTCATGTCATGTGCAAATTTATTAATCAGACCATCTTGCGTGATATAGTAGCTCTTGGGCGGCTCAGTGGTTAGCACTGCTGCCTCATACTGCCAGGGAACCAGGTTCAAATCCAGCCTTGGGTGACTGTGTGGGGCTTGCACATTCTCCATGTGTCTGTATGGGTTTCCACTGGGTGCTCTGGTTTCCTCCCACATTCCAAAGATGTGCAGGTCAGGTGAATTGGCCAAGCTAGATTGCCCACAGAGTTAGGTGCATTTGCCAGGGGTAAATATAGGGTAGGGGAATGGTTCTGGGTGGGTTTTCTTCAGAGAGTAGGTGTGGACTTGTTGGACCGAAGGGCCTGTTTCCATACTGTAGGGAATCTAATCTATTTTTTCTTAGGGATCCCAGTACTGATCCTTGAGGAACACCGCTGGTTACATACCTATAGCAAAAAAAACATACCACCTCAAATACCCTCTGTCTTCTATGACCAAGCCAATTTTGTATCCAACTGGCTAACTCACCATGGATCCCAAGTGACTTAGTCATCTCGACCAGCCTACTGTCAGGAACCTTATGAAATGCTTTAGTAAAATCCATGTAAACAACATCCACTGCCCTACCTTTATCAATCACCTTTGTAACATCCTCAAAAAGCTCAATCAAATTTTTGAGACAAGACCTCCCCCGCACAAATATACAAAGTCAATAGCAGAGCAACACACAGAGTCAAACAGGATAGAAACAGAACCTTCAGCCACTGTGTTAATTCTGACCAGCAAACACCGAACTACACTAACCCCATTTACCATTTGATCCATAGCATAGTAAGCCCTGGAATTTTAAGTACTCATCCCGATGTTTCTTAAATGTTGCAAGAGTATACACAGCCACCACCTTCCAAGCAGCACATTCCATATCCCTACCACCTTCCCAAAATGCACCACCTTGTGCTTATCAGGATCAAATTCTATCTGCCGTTGCTGTGCCCAATTTACCAGCAATATCAGATGGTAATCTGGGACAATCCCCATTATTAACAACAACACCAATTTTTGTGTCATATACAAAGGGAAACACAGTGGCTCAATGATTAGCACTGCTGCCTCACAACACCAGGTCCCAGGTTCAATTTCAGCCTGGGGCAACTGTGTGGAGTTTGCACATTCTCCCCGTGCCTGCACGGGTTTCCTCTGGGTATTCCAGTTTTCTCCCACAGTCCAAAGATGTGCAGGCGAGGTGAAGTGGCCATGCTAAATTGACCCATAGTGTTAGGTGCATTAGTCAGAGGGAAATGGGATTGGGTGAGTTACTCTTCGAAGGGTTGGTGTGGACTTGTTGGGCCGAAGGGTCTGTTTCCATGCTGTAGGGAATTTAATCATACAAGCTTACTAATTAAACTTCTACATTCACATCCAAGTTGTTAACAAAAATAAATAGCAAGGGTTCTAGCATCAATCCCTGTGGCACACTGCTGGTCACAGGCTTCAATTCCAAAAACAACTCTCCACCACTACCTGCAATTTGTAAACCAGTTTTGGATCCAATTTCCCAAGTTGTCTTGGGTACCATGACCTTTTGAACCAGCCTTCTATGTGGGACATTGTCAAAGGCCAAATAGAAGTCCATATAAACCATATTAACTATACTACTCTCATCAACATATTTTGTAACTTTTTTTTAAAAACTCAGTCAGACAGATTCTTTCATCCAGCAAATCCACTCTGATGATCCCTGATCAATTCCTGCATTTCCAAGTATTTATTAATCCTATCATTCAGAATATTTTCCAATAATTTTCCTGATATCAGACTAATTGCCCTGTATAATTACCCGGTCTGCCTCTGCTTCCCTTCTTGAACACAGGAGCCATATTAACTCCCCTCAAGTGATCTGTTGCTTTGCCTGAGGCTAGTAAAGTGATGACTAACTTCGCATAGGCTCTGACCTAGTTACATTTCATCAGGCCTTGGGGATTAATGCACTTGCATGCCCTCTAATACATCTAATAGCTCCCCATATTAATATTAACATGTTCTCGAACCTGACCATGCAAACTGAAATCCCTGGTGACAAAGTCTTTTTACTCTGTGAATATGGATGAGAAGTATCCATTTAAAACCTCACCCATGTCCACTGACACCATGCTCCTTTGGTTTCTAATGGGTCCGACCTCTACCCTCTAGTTCTCTCACTCTTAATATATTTATAAGATGCCTTGGAGGTTTCCTCAATACCACCTAAGATATTTTGTGGACCCTCATTGCCCTCCTAATTTCCTTTTTGTACAACCCCTACACACTCTATACTTCTGAAAGGCTTCCCCTGTTTATAATGCACTGTGCTTGACATATGCTTCCTTTTCTTTCTTGATCAAACTCATGCTACCCTTGGATTTCCTGCCTTTGTCCTTCATTTTTAGGGCAATATGCTGGCTCTCAATTCTCACCATGATTGTATTGGCGCTGCCTCGTGCTCCCACAAGGAGGTTGGACAGTTGATCCACTTTAACTAACACCTTCCACCCCGACTTCAAATTTACCTGGACCGTCTCAGACTCCTCCCTCCCTTCCTAGACCTCTCCATTTCTATCTCGGGCGACCGACTCAACACAGGCATTTACTACAAATCAACCGACTCCCACAGCTACCTAGATTACACCTCCTTCCACCCTGCCCCCTGTAAAAATGCCATTCCATATTCCCAATTCCTTCGCCTCCGCCGCATTTGCTCCCAGGAGGACCAATTCCACTACCGAACAACCCAGATGGCCTCCTTCTTCAAAGACCGCAATTTCCCCTCTGACGTAGTCGACGATGCTCTCCACCGCATCTCCTCCACTTCCCGCACCTCCGCACTTGAACCCCGCCCCTCCAATCACCACCAGGACAGAACCCCACTGGTCTTCACCTTCCACCCCACCAACCTCCGGATACATCGTATCATCCGTCATTTCCACCACCTCCCCACCACCAGGGATATATTTCCCTCCTCACCCCTATCAGCATTCTGGAGAGACCACTCCCTCCGCGACTCCCTCATCAGATCCACACCCTCCCACCAACCCAACCTCCACTCCCAGCACCTTCCCCTGCAACCGCAAGGAATGCAAAACTTGCACCCCCACCTTACCCTCACTTCCCTCCAAGGCCCCATGGATCCTTCCATACCCATCGCAAGTTCATCTGCACCTCCACACACATCATTTACTGTATCCGTTGCACCCGATGTAGTCTCCTCTACATTGGGGAGACAGGCCGCCTACTTGCGGAACGTTTCAGAGAACACCTCTGGGACACCCGCACTGACCAATCCAACCGCCCCGTGGCTGAACACTTTAACTCCCCCTCCCACTCCGCCAAGGACATGCAGGTCCCTGGCCTCCTCCATCGCCAGACCCTGACCACACGACGCCTGAAGGAAGAGCACCTCATCTTTCGCCTAGGAATCCTCCAACCACACGGGATAAATGCAGATTTCTCCAGCTTCCTCATTTCCCCTCCCCCACCTTATCTCAGTCCCAACCCCCAGATTCAGCACCACCCTCTTGACCTGTAACCTCTTTCCTGACCTCTCCGCCCCCTCCCTCTCTCCAGCCTATCACCCTCACCCTCATCTCCTTCCACCTATCGTATTCCCAGTGCCCCTCCCCCAAATTCCCTCCCCCCTACCCTTTATCTTAGCTCGCTTGGCACACCAGCGTCATTCCTGAAGAAGGGCTTATTCCCGAAACGTCGATTCTCCTGCTCCTTGGATGCTGCCTGGCCTGCTGTGTTTTTCCAGCACCATATTTTTCAACCCTGTATAACTGCAGCAAGCCATCTTTACTCCTATACTCAAATCCTCTCACTATGAAGGCCAGCATGCCATTAGCTTTCCTCATTGTCTGCTGCATCTGCATCGCAACCTTCACCATGACACTCAGGTCTTATTACATCTCACCTTTTCCTAAAGTGCCACCATTCAGATAATAATCTGCCTTCCTGATTTTGTGACCAAAGTGGATATTTATCCACATTATTTTGTATTTGCCCACTCAGCCAACCTGTCCAAATCAACCTGCAGCCTCTTAGCATCCTCCTCACAGAACACACTGCCACCCAGCTTAGTGTCATCCGCAACTTTGGAGGTATTGCATTCAATTCCTTTGCCCAAAGCATTAATGTATACTATGAACAGCTGAGATCCAGCACTGAACTCTGGGCCGCCCCACTTATCACTGCCTGCCACTCTGAATAGTGCTTGTTTAATCCAACTCCCTGCATCCTGTCTGCCAAACAGTTTTCTGTCCATGCAATATCTCCGATACCATGAGCACAGCAGGTCGGGCAGCATCCGATGAGCAGAAAAGTCAATGTTTTGGGCATAAACCATTAATCAGGAATGTAGGGTGGGGTGGTGGGTTGAGAGATAAATAGGGCAGTGGGGGTGGGGGGAAGCTAGCTGGGAAGATGATAGGTGGATGAGGTGGGGGTAATGATGATAGGTCGGAGAGGAGGGAGGAGAAGATAGGTGAGAAGGAAGATGGACAGGTAGGACCTTTCAAGATGGCAGTACCGGGTTAGAGGGTTGGATCCAGGATGATGTGGGTGAAGGGGAAATGAGGAACCTGTTGAAGTTGACGTTAATACTGTGTGGTTGAAGGGTCCCAAAATGGAAGATGAGGCGTTCTTCCCCCAGTTGGCAGGTGGCTTTGGTTTGGCGGTAGAGGCCCAGGACTTACATGTCCTTGACGGAATGGGAAGGGCACTTAAAGTGGTCAGCCACAGAGCGGTGGGTTTGTTTGGTGTGTGCATCCCAGATGCTCTCTGAAATGCTTTGCAAGTTGGTGCTTGGTCTCCCCAACATAGAGGAGACCACATCGTGAGCAACAGACACAGTAGATGAAGTGGGTGGATGTGCTGGAAAATCTCCGCCGGATTTGAAATGATCCTTCAGGGCCTTGGAGGGAGGTGAGGGAGGAGACATAGGAGCAATGGAAGTTGCCAGGAGGAGAGGGTGTTGTGGTGGGGTGTGTGGACCTAATGGGGGAGTCACAGAGGGAATGGTCTCTATGGAATGCTGACAGGGATGTGGAGGGAAATATATCTCTGGTGGTGGGGTCTGACTGTAGGTGGAGGAAATGGCAGTGGATAATATACTGTATCTGGAGATTGATGGGGTGGAAGTTGAAGACCAGTGGGGGGAGGTTCTATCCTTGCTGCAGTTGGTGTAATGGAATTCCAGGGCGGAGGTGCAGGAAGTGGAGGTGATGTCCTGGACAGCAGTGTTGACCATGTTGGAGGGGAAATTGTAGTCCTTGAACTAGGAGGCCATCTGGGATGTCCTGGAGTGGAATTGCTCCTCCTGGGAGCAGGTACAGCAGAGGTGAGAATTGGGAGTAAGGGATCACGTTTTTCAGGAGGTGGGGTGGGAGGAGTAGCTGTGGGAATTGGTAGGTTTGAAGTAGATGTTTGTGTTGAATCAGTCGCTGGAGAGGGAGAGATCCAGGAAGGGGAAGGAGATGTCCAAGATGGTCCAGGTGATCCTGAGGTCAGGGTGGAAGATATTAGTGAAGTCAATAAACCGCTCAACCTCCTTGTGGGAGCAGGAGGTGATGCCAATACAGTCATCGATGTAACAGAGGAAAAGGTGGGTGATCGTGCCAGTGTAACTATGAAAGATGGATTGTTCCACGTATCCTAAGAAGAGGCAGGCATAGCTGGGGCCCATGTGGGTGTCCATGGCTACCCCTTTGGTCTGAAGGAAATGGGAGGATTTGAAGGAGAAATTGAGGACCAGTACCACCAATCAAATGAGTATGTCAGTGGAATGGCACTGGTCGGGTTGGGGGGAGAGGAAGAAACAGAGGGCTTGTTGACCTTTGCCATGGGGATTGGACATGTGCATGGACTGGATATCTATGGTGAAGATGAGGTGTAGGGGCTGGGGAATTGAAAGTCATGGAGGAGGTGGAGAGTGTCCTGAATGTATGTGAGGAGTTTCTGGATCAAGGGGACAGGATGGGGTTGAGATATGAGGAGATATGTTCATTGGGGCAGGAGTAGGCAGAGACGATGGGTTGGTTGGGGCAGTCAGGTTTGTGGATGTCAGGTAGGAGGTAAAACCAGGTGGTGCAGGGTTGGGGAACTGAGGTTGGAAGCTGTGGATGGGAGATCCCCTGAGGTTGTGGAAAGTCTGGGAGATGATGGTTTAGTGATGGGAGATGGGGTCATGGTCGAGGGGGCAGTAGGAGAAGATGTCCATGATGTCTGGCTTCAGCGATTTAAAAGTCGGTGCGTCAAACTACCATAGTGTCCCCCTCCCCCTCTCATTCCATCCTCTGGTTTGATGGTGAGGTTGGGGTTAGAGTGGAGGAAGTGGAGGAAAGAGAAAGAAAGAAAAGGAGAACTGGAGACAAGAAAGCTTGAATTGGAAAGAGGAGAGAAGAAAGAAAGAAAGGACAATAGAATTCCTGAGAGGAAAATCAAACAGTTGGACTTGGTTAGAGAAGCTCAGAGAATTACTCTGATTCTAATGAGAAATTTTATTTCACTAAGAATCTGTACTTAAGTCCCCAGTTTTACAGGGAATAGAATTTGAAAAGCTATCAAGAAAGTTAAAATGGCCCAAAGGTGTTACAATACGCAGAAATATGAATGTGATGTCAGGGACAACAGTCTGCAGGCAATCAAACTAGCAATATTCAATACTGAGAAGCTTGGTTCTGAATTTAAAGAACAGAAATATTTAATCAGAGATTTGTGGACCTTCAAGTGAAAAGGAAGTTCTATGAAGTCGCGGGTTTCATAAATCAAGTTTGAAAGAAAAATGTTTGAGACCATGAAGGAAATGATGAGTATGGAAGAATTCCAAACCAGTCTCCCACAACTTATTTAGATGAATGTCAAGCAAAGATCAGAGAAGAAAACAGTTCAGGCTGATCCCAAAGATATCTCCAACAGACATTTACGTACAGGAGATAGTGACATGGAAATCCTTAAGGAAATTGATGGAATAGAAAATCTGAGTGTGGAATAACTATTATTTTTAGGAAAGAACCGGAAGGCTGCCAAACCATCGCATCTGATGGTTATAACCTAAAGAAAATAGAATGTTTTCGTTGTAATTAGACTGGATATACTGTAACTAATTACTGGAAAACCTATTGAAATAATAAAAGCACCTTTGCAAAGGGCGTATCAGGGAAAAAAAAAGGGTATTAAAACTGTAGTGATTTAGGTGTACCATGTTTCCTCAGAATCTACTGTGAAGGGAGAGATGACTCAGGACATTCAAGAAAATATTTCATTGGCCATTGGTAAACAAGTCAGACCAATGAAAGTTCTGAATATTTTATTGCAAAGGGAAAGATATTCCTTATTTTTCTGTTCAAAGAGATAAATGAAATAACTGCACAGAGGTCAGTATCCCATCACCAAGTCACCCTTCATTTACTAGTGCCCAGTAGACTGGCTATAGCCTGCCAACTCAGAGTCAGTCCTCAATTGAGGAAATTCTAATCTCCTAGCTTTACATATTTTTAAAAACTGACTGCGTAGATCAGCCAGTTTAGAAATTAGTCCTCAAAAAGGGGTGCCAATCACAAACTGACTATGTAGATCAGTCAGTTCAGAAATCAGTCCTCAAAGAGGAGTCCCAATCACAAATGGGACGTGTAGATCAGCCAGTTCAGGAATCGATCCTCAAAAAGCAGTATCAATCACAAATGGATGAGTAGATCAGTCAGTTCAGGATTCAGGTCCCCAAGAAACAAAAACCCACAGTAACACACTGGCTGTGGCCAGTCAGCTCAGAGTCAATCCCTTGGGTTCAGGAGATTCTGATCTCCTGATATTTTTCTTTATTCTTCTTTTGGCCAGCCATCTTGAAGTCAGTCCTCGACTGAAGAGATTCTAAACTCCTGGGTTTTTTTTTTGTATTTTATGAAACTGTACAAACAGTTGACAATAAACAAAATACAGTTCACAAAAAAAACACTACTTATAAGGGAAGGGGCAGCAAGTGTCCTGGTTATAATCTTCTCTGTATTGCTCCAATTTTAGTATGTGCTGCTGAAGCAAGCAATTCCAATTTCACCATCTGTTACGGTGGGATTTGAACCAGATCCCTAGAGCATGACTTAGGTCTCTGGATGAATAAATCTAGTGATAATATCACTAGGCTATCACATTTGTACCTCCTCCTGGTTCTATTGATCAGCCAAGGCTTTCTTGATTGGCCCAGGTTAACAACCCCAGTCAAGAACCTCATAGTCAATGAGGTCGACCTGGTTCCAATTATGACATATTCTAATGAAGATATTGAATGATACTGGAGCAAAAAGGTCATGGATGCTGGATGATGATGCAAGTTGTCTTCCAGCGGTCTTAATAAAAAAAACCTATTAATTGGAAGTTTGCAATTGGAGGTTACAAATCAGTCCGATTATACAGAGTGAAAAAATTGTAACTGGAATGGTGAAATAAATCCCTAAGGAGCTGATTTAAATTTGGGAAATAACCTGGTTGGTTCAAAAATATTGGGCTCACGGGAGGTGTCGGAACAGCCAGTGGAAATGAAAGGAAACAGAGATAGAACATAAAACAATACAGCACAGAATAGGCCCTTCAGCCCTCGATGTTGCGCTGACCCATGAACTATTCTCAGCTCGTCCCCCTATACTATCCCATTATCATCCATGTGCTCATCCAAGGATTGTTTAAATCTCCCTAATGTGGCTGAGTTAACTACATTGGCAGGTAGGGAACTCCACACCCTTACCACTCTCTGAGTAAAGAACCTGCCTCTGACATTTGTCTTAAATCTATCACTTCAATTTATGGTTGTGTCCCCTCGTACATGCTGACGTCATCATCCTAGGAAAAAGACTTTCTCTATCTACCCTATCTAATTCTCTGATCATCTTGTATGTCTCTATCAAATCTCCTCTTAGCCTTCTTCTTTCCAATGAGAACTGAGCTAAGTCTCTCAGCCTTTCCTCATAAGACCTTCCCTCCAGACCAGGCAGCATCCAAGGAACAGGAGATTCGATGTTTTGGGCATAAGCCCTTCTTCAGGAATCACAGGAGATTCGACGTTTCGGGCATAAGCCCTTCTTCAGGATGCTGCCTGACCTGCTGCGCTTTTCCAGCAACACATTTTCAGCTCTGATCTCCAGCATCTGCAGACCTCACTTTTTCCCTCCAGACCAGGCAACATCCTGGTAAATCTCCTCTGCACCTTTTCCAATGCTTCCACATACCTCCCGAATTATGGCGACCAGAACTGTACACAATATTCCAAGTATGGCCATACTAGCCTTTTGTATATTTGCAACATGATATTGCGGCTCTGGAACTCAATCGCTCTACAAATGAAACCTAATACACCGTATGCCTTCTTAACAGATCTATCAACCTGGGTGGCAACTTCCAGGGATCTATGTTCATGGCCTCCAAGATCCCTCTGCACATCCACACTACCAAGAATCTTTCCATTGACCCAGTACTCTGCCTTCTTGTTATTCTTCCCAAAGAGCATCACCTCACATTTAGCTGCTTTGAACTCCATTTACCACCTCTCAGCCCAATCCTGTAGTTTATCCAAGTCCCCCTGCAACCTGTAACATTCTTCCAAACTGTCCACGACTTCACCAACTTTAGTGTCAACTGCAAATTTACTAATCCATCCACCTATACCTGCATCTCAATCATTTATAAAAATGACAAACAGTCGTGGTCCCAAAACAGATCCTTGTGCCATACCACTTTTAACCGGACTCCAGGCTGAATATTTTTCATCAACCACCACTCTCTGCTTTCTTTCAGAAAGCCAGTTTCTAAATAAACTGCTAAATTGCCCTCAATCCCATGCCTCTGCATTTTCTCCAACAGCTTACCATGTGGAACCTTATCAAAAGAAGTCCATGTATATTATGTTAATTGCCCTACCTTCATTTACATGCTTGGTCACCTTCTCAAAAAACTCAATGAGGTTTGTGAGACACGAACTGCCCTTGACAAAACCATGTTGACTATCTGAAATCAAAGGTGCTCCAGAAGGAACATCCTGGACTATTTCCTTACTGTGTTGTGACTAGATCTCAGGCCCAAACAATTGGACAGGAAGAAGAGTACATGAAAAGGGGAGATGGCATGGACATTCAATTATTTGACACTGTTTAACTGAAGTTAAAAGGATTGAGGTGAACAGTGAGAAGCTGACATGTTTAGCCTACCATTTTTAAAAAGATAGAAATACAGCAAATGGATCCTAAATTGGATGAGTTATATTTAACAGTGAACTCAGAAATTGATCCAGAAGATCTAGATAATATTGATAATTGATCTAAATAATAATATAACATGAGTGAGGACTGGGCAGTGGTCCATCAAGTGGTATTACAATCTGAGCATCACAATGAGGGATTACAACTGGTTCACCACATTCCAATGACAGGTCCTGTATGTATTAGAAAAACATGGGTTAACACGGAAACATTTTTAATGGCCAGGATCACATAAATATAAGATCAGACATGTCTTGGATGCCCTTATGGATTAAATAAAACTAAAGCTCGGAGACAGCATTCTGTATGTGGCATATTTCAGAGAAAATCTAAGGAAAGCATGAGTTGGCCAAAAAAAGGAACATTTGGAAAGTACTGAAAAAACAACAAACCTATGAAAACCGAAGCAGGTAAAAAGGCCAACATTGGAAGTTTGTTTCTGGAGACAAGGGAGAATCTGTCTTTGGGGAACCTAAGCGAGATTCACTGAACTTTATCAAATCAAAAAGAAACTCAGTGATGTGAATTAAGAAGGCTGTAAGGGGCTATGAGTTGTCTCTAGGAGAAAGTGAGGACTGCAGATGCTGGAGATCAGAGCTGAAAATGTGTTGCTGGAAAAGCGCAGCAGGTCAGGCAGCATACAAGGAGCAGGAGAATCGACGTTTTGGGCATGAGCCCTCCTTCAGGAATGAGGAAATTGTGCCCAGCAGGCTAAGATAAAAGGT
Organism: Hemiscyllium ocellatum; assembly: GCF_020745735.1. Taxonomy (NCBI): domain Eukaryota; kingdom Metazoa; phylum Chordata; class Chondrichthyes; order Orectolobiformes; family Hemiscylliidae; genus Hemiscyllium; species Hemiscyllium ocellatum. The sequence continues at coordinate 19,218,582 of NC_083416.1, read as the reverse complement.
AGGGAGGAGGGACTTGGGGGAGGGGCTTTGGAAATGCGATAGGTGGAAGGAGGTTAAGGTGAGGGTGATAGTCTGGAGTAGGGGTGGGGGCGGTGAGGTTAGAAGAAGATTGCAGGTTATGAAGGTGGTGCTGAGTTCAAAGGTTAGGACTGAGACAAGGTGGGGGGAGGGGAAATGAGGAAACTGGAGAAATCTGAGTTCATCCCTTGTGGTTGGAGGGTTCCTAGGCGGAAGATGAGATGCTCTTCATCCAGCCGTCGTGTTGCTATGGTCTGGCGATGGATGAGTCCAAGGACCTGCATGTCCTTGGTGGAATGGGAGGGGGAGTTGAAGTGTTGAGCCACGGGGTAGTTGGGAGGTGTTCTCTGAAACGTTCCACAAGTAGGCGGCCTGTCTCCCCAACACAGCGGAGGCCACATCGGGTGCAGCAGATGCAGTAAATGATGTGTGTGGAGGTGCAGGTGAATTTATGGCGGATATGGAAGGGCAGTTATGGGGGAGGTGTGGGCGCAAGTTTCGCATGCCTAGCTGTTGCAGGGGAAGGTGCCGGGAGTGGAGGTTGGGTTGGTGGGGGTTGTGGACCTGACAAGGAAGTCACGGAGGGAGTGGTCTTTTTGGAACGCTGATAGAGGAGGATGGGAAATATATCCCGAGTGGTGGGGTCCGTTTGGAGGTGGCGGAAATGACGACGGATGATACGATGTATATGGAGGTTGGTGGGGTGGTAGGTGAGGACCAGTGGGGTTCTGTCCTGGTGGCGATTGGAGGGGCGGGGCTCAAGGGCGGAGGAGCATGAAGTGGAGGAGATGCGGTGGAGGGCATCATCGATCATGTCTGGGGGGAAATTGCGGTCTTTGAAGAAGGAGGCCATCTGGCTTGTTCGGTATTGGAACTGGTCCTCCTGGGAGCAGATGCGGCGGAAACAAAGGAATTGGGAATATGGGATGGCGTTTTTACAGGGGACAGGGTGGGAGTCGGTCAGTTTATAGTAAATGTCCGTGTTGATTCGGTCGCCCGAGATAGAAATGGAGAGGTCTAGGAAGGAGAGGGAGCAGTCTGAGACGGTCCAGATAAATTTGAGGTCGGGGTGGAAGGTGTTGGTAAAGTGGATGAACTGTTCAACCTCCTCGTGGGAGCATGAGGCAGCGCCGATACAGTCATCGATGTAGGCAGGCAGGCATAGCTGAGTCCCACGCGGGTGCCCATGGCTACGCCTTTGGTTTGGAGGAAGTGGGAGGATTGGAAAGAGAAGTTGTTCAGGGTGAGGACCAGTTCAGTCAGTCGAAGGAGGGTATCAGTGAAAGGGTACTGGTTGGTACGGCGGGAAAGGAAGAGGGGGAGGGCTTTGAGTCCTTCGTGATGGGGGATGGAGGTGTCCACCAGCCACGCCCTCCACCTCCTCCACGATTTTCACTTCCCTGGTCCGCAACGCCCTATCTTCACCATGGACTCCATCCCCCATCACGAAGGACTCAAAGCCCTTTCCAATCCTCCCACTTCCTCCAAACCAAAGGAGTAGCCATGGGCACCTGCATGGGCCCCAGCTATGCCTGCCTCTGTAGGATATGTGGAACAGTCCATCTTCTGCAGCTACACTGGCACCACACCCCACCTTTTCCTCCGCTACATTGATGACTGTGTCGGCGCTGCCTCGTGCTCCCACGAGGAGGTTGAACAGTTCATCCACTTTACCAACACCTTCCACCCTGACCTCAAATTTATCTGAACCATCTCAGACTCCTCCCTCCCCTTCCTAGACCTTTCCATTTCTATCTCAGGCAACCGAATCAACACGGACATTTACTATAAACCAACTGACTCCCACAGCTACCTAGACTACACCTCCTCCCACCCTGCCCACTGTAAAAACACCATCCCATACTCCCAATTCCTTCGTCTCCGCCACATCTGCTCCCAATACCGTACAACCCAGATGGCCTCCTTCTTCAAAGACCACAATTCCCCCCCAGATGTGATCGACGATGCTCTCCACCGTATCTCCTCCACTTCCCACTCCTCCGCCCTTGAGCCCCGCCCCTCCAATCGCCACCAGGACAGAACCCCACTGATCCTCACCTATCACCCCACCAACCTCCATATACACTGTATCATCCGTCATCATTTCTCCCACCTCCAAACAGACCTCACCACTCGGGATATATTTCCCTCCCCTCCCCTATCGGTGTTCCGAAAAGACCATTCCCTCCGTGACTCCCTCATCAGATCCACACCCCCCACCAATCCAACCTCCACTCCCGGCACCTTTCCCTGCAACCGCAAGAAATGCAAAACTTGCGCCCACACCTCCCCCGTTACTTCCCTCCGAAGCCCCAAGTGATCCTTCCATATCCGCCATAAATTCACCTGCACCTCCACACACATCATTTACTGCATCCGCTGCACCCGATGTGGCCTCCTCTATGTTGGGGAGACAGGCCGCCTACTTGTGGAACGTTTCAGAGAACACCTCTGGGACACCCGGACCAACCAACCCAACCACCCCGTGGCTCAACACTTCACCTCCCTCTCCCACTCCACCAAGGACATGCAGGTCCTTGGACTCCAGACCATAGCAACACGACGGCTGGAGGAAGAGCGTCTCATCCTCCGCCTAGGAACCCTCCAACCACAAGGAATGAACTCAGATTTCTCCAGTTTCCTCATTTCCCCTCACCACACCTTGTCTCAGTCCTAACCCTTGAACTCAGCACCACCTTCATAACCTGCAATCTTCTTCCTGACCTCTCCGCCCCCACCCCCACTCCGGCCTATCACCCTCACCTTGACCTCCTTCCACCTATCGCATTTCCAACGCCCCTCCCCCAAGTCCCTCCTCCCTACCTTTTATCTTAGCCTGCTTGGCACACTCTCCTCATTCCTGAAGAAGAGCTCATGCCTAAAACGTCGATTCTCCTGCTTCTTGGATGCTGCCTGACCTGCTGCGCTTTTCCAGCAACACATTTTCAGCTATGAGTTGTCTCTGGCAAGTAGTTGGATCCCGCGGCATTTTGTACGTATGCAAGATAGCAGCTAGGGAAAAGCATAGGTCCACTCAAAGATAAATGAGAGAATTTATGCACGGAGCCAGAGGAGGTGGATGAGTTCCCTACTGAGTACTTTGCATCAGACTTCAACAAGAAGAAGGAAATGGATGATGGTAAGATTACGGAGGGTTATGTTGATACTCTGGGGAATGTTGATATTGAGAAAGAGATGTTGGGTGGCTTTAGCTACAGGTGAGGTCCAAGAGAAGATGAGAATAGCCAATGTTGTTCCTTTGTGTAAGAAAAGGATCAGTGATAATCCAGGAAATTATAGGCTCGATGACCCTTACGTCAGTGATAGAGAAATTATTGGCGAAGACTTTTAGGGACAGGGTTTACTCACATTTGGAGAAGAATGGACTTAATAGGGATGGTCAACATGACTGTTTCAGAAGAAAGTGAGGACTGCAGATGCTGGAGATCAGAGTCAAAAAGTGTGGTGCTGGAAAAGCACAGCCAGTCAGGAAGCATCCAAGGAGCAGGAGAATCGACGATTCAGGCATAAGCCCTTCATCAGGAAGGGATTTTGCAGGGCAGGTCTTGCATTATAATCTTTACTGAGTTCTTTGAGGAAGTGACAAAAATCATTGATGAGGATTGAGCAATGGAGCTTGTCTCCATGGGCTTTACCAAAGCATTTGACAAGGCCTTTCACAGTCAGCTGATGCAAAAGGTTACATCACATGGGATCCATGGTGGGCTGGTAAGTTGGATACAGAAATGGTCATAGAAAGCACAGAGTAGTGATAGAACGGTATGTTTCTGACTGAAGATCTGTGACTAGTGATGTTCCACAGGAATCAATGCTGGAACTCCTGTTTGTAACACAAGCAATAGATTTGGAGGAGAATGTAGGTGGCATGGTAAGTAAGTTTGGAGACAGCACACAGATTGGGGGAGCTGCAGATAATAGAAGGATTGCCAAAAGTTACAGCAGGATATACGCAGAAAAATGACAGATGGAATTTAATCTGTACAAATAAGAGGTGACACATTTTGGAAGGTTATAAACAAGAAGAAAGAAACAGTGAATGGCAGAACCCTCAGAAGCATTAACATTCAGAGGGAACTAGGCATATAGGAACCACAGCTATCTGAAACTAGCAAAATCAGTGGATAAGGTGGTTAAATAGCCATGCTTGGAGATAGTGAGGATGACAGATGCTAGAGAGTGAGAGTCAATGAAGTGTGGTATTGGAAAAGCACAACAGATCAGGCAGCATCTGAGGAACAAGAGGGTTGATGTTGCGGGCAGGACTCTTCATCATGACTGGGGAGGAGGAAGGGGGCTGAGAAATAAATAGGGGAGGCTAGGGGAATGTTAGGTGGGATGGCAATGGGTGGATGCAGATGGGAGGTTATGGTGATTAGTTGGTGGGAAAGGTGTAACGGACAGGAGGGAAGGAAGCTGGACAGGTAGGGTCAGGTCAAGAAGGTGGTGCAGAGTCAGAAGATTGTATCTGGGCTGGGGTAGGGGGAGGGGAGATTTGGAAACTGGTGAATTCAATATTGAGGCTGTGTGGTTGTAGGCTCCTTGAGTATAAAAGTAGGAAAGTTATGTTACAGCTGTTTGCAACTTCAGTTAGGCCACATTTGGGGTATTGTGTACAGTTCTGGTCGCCTTGTTATAGGAAGGATGTGGAGGCTTTGGAAAGGATGCAAAAGAGCTTTATCAGGATGTTGCCTGGAATGGGATGTATTAGCTATAAGGACAGCTTGGTCAAACTTGGATTGTTTTTGCTAGAGCATCAGAGGCTGAAGAGTGACCTGATAGACATATATACAATTATAAGAGGCATGGAGAGGATGGGTAGTTGGAATCTTCTTTCCCATTGTGAAAATGTCAAGTACTGGTTTAAGGAGACATAGGTTTAAGGTGAGAGGGAGAAAGTTTAAAAGAGATGTGCGAGTCAAGTTTTTTACATACGAGGGTGGTAGATGCCTGGGACATGCTGGCAGGGGAGATGGTAGAAGCTGATATGGTAGCAATGTTTAGGAGGCATTTAGACAAACACATGAACACTTCGGGAATAAAGGGATATGAACAATGTGCAGGCACTTGGTATTCATTTAAAATGGCATCAAGATCAGCACAGACATGTGGGCTGAAGGCAAGCTGTTGTGCTGTACTGTGCTATGTTCTATGTAGTTAGGTAATGAGTACTCCAGATAGGAGGAAAGATTAACGAGAGTGTGTTGTGTTTTATATTAAAGCCATACTGTGGGCATAAGCTCTGTCAGAACACAAACATATTTACAGATGTGAAAGAATTGGGGAATGGAAAGAGTGTGAATGATTAAAGAATGGATCAAAATTGGAAATTCAAATGTCGAAACTCCAGAGAGATGTCCTTGTGTCACTCAGGAGAATTTAAATTTGTGCCGTAGGAAAATGGTCAACAGGTACAATGACTGAGGAAGAGTTAGAGATTAAAGCCAGTAAGTCTAAGAGGAAGAATAGAAAGGGAGGCGACACCGTGACTGGAAATCTGAAGTGTATTTGTTTCAAGGTGAGGAATATGACAGGGAAGACAACTTGGATTAATACAAATTACTTTGATTGTGGTTGTGGGTGTGTTCACTGAGCTGGGAAGTTGATTTACAGATGCTTCTTCCCCCTGTCTAGGTGACATCTCCAGTGCTCCTGTGAAGCACTGCTGTACTGTGTCTTCTGGAATTTATTTGGTTCCATTCCTGCTGCTTCTGGTCGGCGGTTCCATTCCTGCTGCTTCCGGTCGGCAGTTCCAGAAGTGTTTTTTGTACTGGCCGGTATATTGGGTCCAGGTCAATGTGCTTGTTGATGGACAACAGCAATCACCCGAACACACACAAGAGAAGCTGCATTAGGACTCTGTTCAAAAGGGCTACAACACACTACAGCACTCCCAACCTACAAAGGGAACAAGAAGAACACCTCTACAGACTATTCACCAAGGACAGATATCCCTGTAATTTCATCCACAGATGCTTAACAGACACACAACGCGATGAGGACATGCCACAATCTAACTCACTAGCAATGTTACCTTACATAAAACATGTCTCGGATCTGACAGCCAGACTTCTCTGAACACACTGGGATTCATGATAGATCATAAACTGACAGCCACACCCATTCGACACCTTACCAGGACAAAAGACCCTACTCCCATCATGTGCAAGAGTAACGTAATTTACACGATTCCATGCAAAGACTGCACTAAACACTGTGTAGGACAAACAGGCAGACATAGTGTGGCACAGTGACTCAGTGGTTAGCGCTGCTGCCTCTCAGTGCCAGGTGCCCAGGTTCAATTCCAACCTCACACTGCCTGTGTGAAGTTTGCATATTCTCCCCGAGTCTGCGTGGGTTTCCTCCAGGTGATCTGGTTTCCTCCCACAGTCCAAAGATATGCAGGTTAGGTGAATTGGCCATGCCTAAGTTGTGCCATAGTGTTGGTTAGGTTGTGTAGGTTAGGTGCATTAGTCAGAGTAAATGTAGGGTAGGGTTGGGGAATGGATCTGGGTGCGTTGCTCTTCGGAGGGCCAGTATGGGCTTGTTGGCCCGAAGGGTCGGGGGTTCCCACACTGTAGGGGTTCTATGAACTAGCAATCTGCATCCATGAATACCAACAAACCATTAAATGCCACGACCAGCTGTCCCAAGTAGCCATAGACACAGATGAAAAGGACCACAAATTCGACTTGGACAACACAATGATCATTGGACAAGCTAAACAGAGGACAGCCAGAGAATTGCGAGAAGCAGGGCACTCACCCACAGCCTTCATCAACAAGCAAGTTGCCCTACACCCCATATACCGGCCACTGCAACAAACAACCAGAAGCAGCAGAAACAGAACCAAATAAATTCTAGAATGCACAGTACAGTAGCGCTTCACAGGAGGCTCCAAAGCACTGAAAATGCCACCCAGAAAGAGGACAAAACGTCTGCAAATCAACTTCCCAGCTTGGAGAACATACCCACAACTACAGCAACTAGCACTCGAGCCAGAAATCTTGAGGTAACTTTGACATTGTAGCTATTGCAGAGACTTGCTTCAGAATGGGACAAGAGTGGCGGCTTTACATTCCGGGATTTAGATTTTTCAGGCAAGGTAGAGAAGAACGTAAAAGAGGTGAGGTATTACATTTTGTAATAAGGGAGATTATCCCAGCTGTATTGAGAGAGGACACCTCAGAGACCTCACCCGGTGGGTTTGTATGAGTAGAGCACAGGAATTGGAAGGGTACAATCACTTTAATGGGATTGTACAATGGGCTTTCCAACAGCAAATGGGTGATAGAGGAACAGAGATGTAGAGAGATTATAGAAAAGTATTAAAAAAAACAGGGTTGTTTTGGTGGATGATTTTAACTTCCCCAATATTGACTGGAACTCCTTTAGTGCCAGGGGTTGGATGGGGGGAATTTGTTAGGCGTGCCCAGGATGATTTCTTGAAGCATAGTCCAACTGGGGAACCCAGGTCCTAAGGTGAAAATATTAAAGTAGGCGGAAGGCTTAAGGGCTTTTGCCCGAAACGTCGATTTTGCTGCTCGTTGGATGCTGCCTGAACTGCTGTGCTCTTCCAGCACCACTGATCCAGGAAGGCTTAATATGGCAATATTGGGCAGGACCTGGGGGATGTAGGTTGGGGTGGTTGTTTGGGTAAATCCACACTTATCATGTGGGATCTTTTTTAAAGCCAGTTGATTAGAGTTCAGGAACAGCTTCTTCCTGTAAAAATGATAGATAAGGATGGTAGGTTTTAAGAATCTTGAATGACAAAAGAAATTGTGTGCTTAGTCAAAAAGAAAAAGTCCTGATGAAGGGCTTTTGCCTGAAATGTTGATTTTCCTGCTCCTCGGATGCTGCCTGACCTGCTGTGCTTTTCCAGCACCATTCTAATCTAGAAAAAGAAAAGGGAATCATATATAAGGTTTAGGAAACTGAATACAGAGAAAGCCCTTGAAGGAGATAATGATTGCAAGAAGGAACTTAAACAATGAGTAAAGAGGGTGAAAAGGGACCATGGCAGGTCCCTGGTGAACAGATTTATGGAAAATCCCAGGGCACTTTATACATAAATAAGGAGCAGAGGTATAATGAGATAAAAGGTAAGTCTACTCGAGAACAAAGGAGGGATTTTTTTTTGTGAAGAGCCAGAGAAAGTGGGTGAGATACTTTGTATCAATATTCGTAAAGGAGAGAGATAATTATAAAGAATTAAAAACTATGTGGTGCTGGAGACAAACCAAATGACTGGAATAACATGGTAAGTATTATGTCATTACACTCTTTTAGTTTGTTTCCATCACCATCTTATTTTAATTTTTTGTAATTATCTCTCTGTCTCATTTAATCGGATAATAGGTCATCCCCTTCGAGAGTTATTCAGCTATTGGCCCTTTACTCACACCGTCTGAAACTCTTGATCACCTGCAGAGACTTATTATTTGACCTGTCCCTGCCGACACTCCAGCCACACCATTGAAATGATCTTTTGATCTCTCTGCCTATAAATTCTGTGTGTGTGTGCTTCTCTTTCACTTCACCTCATGAAGGGGCAGCACTCCGAAAGTTCATGACTTCACTTCGGGACCAGAGCTGAGCGGGAGTGAACAGAGAGCAGCCTGGGAAGGTAAGAGATTCTGATTCTGAGGGGGAAACTGAAAAGTAATGTCGCAGTAGGGCTGTGATTTGATTGGCCACTAAGGGGTCTGCTAACTTCGGATCTGTATTAAATTGAATCTTGTTAATTTATTGGTTGCAACTTACTTATTAGTTACAATTTGCGTAAGCAGCGATACAAAAACAGTTAAAAATGTTTAAAAAGCAAATTCAAAACTAATTAAGTAAAATAAGGATGATGATCGGGTGATGTTTTGTTTCTGTATGTGGGAGGTGGTGGACACCATTGTGGTTCCCACCGACCATGTCTGCAGTAACTGTTGATTGCTGGAGGAACTCCAGCTCAGAGTCGATGAGCTGGAGTCTGAGCTTCAAACATTGCGACACATGAGGGAGCTGGACAGTTACCTGGACGCTGTGTTTCAGGAGACAGTCACACCCCTTAGACAAACTCAAATTCAGCCAGTGGTCAGGGACAGGCTGACAGTGAGACAGGTAGAGGGATCCAGGAGGGAGAGAAGGGTGCAGGAGCCTCAGCTCCACTTGTTGTTCAAGAGATTTGGTCTTTGTGTGGATGGGAATGAGGACTGCAGGGAGAATGAGCCGACTGACAGCAGCACCATGGTGCAGGGAACCATTCAAGATGGTGGTGGAGACTGGAGAAGAGAAATGTTGTTGTAATTGCGGATAGTATAGCAATAGGCATAGACACTGTTCTCTGTGACTAGGATTGAAAGTGCCAAATATTGTGTTTCTGCCTGGTGCTCGGGTTTGGGATAGCTCATCTGGGCTACAGAGGAACTTGGAGTGAGAGGGTAAAGATCCAGTGATCGTGCTCCCACATATGTAATGACATAGATAAAACTAGGGCAGAGGTTCTGCAAAGGGAGTATGAACAGCTAGGAGCTAAATTAGAAAGTAAACCAAGAATATGATAATCTCTGGATTACTACCTGAGCCAAGAGCTAATTGGCACAGGGTCAATAAGAATAAGCAGGTAAATGGTTGGCTCAAAGATTGGTTTGGGAGAAATGGGTTTGAACTCATGGGACATTGGCACCAGTACTGGGGAAGAAGGGACCTTTTCTGATGGGACAGTTTTCATCTGAACCTCCCTGGGACCAGAGTCCTAGTGATCAGCATAACTACGGCTATATACAGGGCTTTAACTAAATGGGGTTGGTGGTGGGGTTGGGGGTGATGGTGCAGTTGGTTCAGTGATGGGGGAAATTAGAGAAATTAGAAAACCCAAATTAAAGGAGGAGGTAAGAGTGCAGAACACAGGAGAGATTATTAAAATCACCAGCACAGACACAAATACGACAGAGTGTATAGAAAGGGTTAGCAATCAAACTTTAAGCACACTGGACAAACGAATGATAATGAGAAGAGGGATGAAAGTGTTATATCTGAATGCACGCGATATAAGGAATAAGATAAATGAGCCCTTGGCACAAATCGAAATTGGCAGATATGATGTGGTGGGCATCACAGAGACATGTTCTGCAAGAGAGCTAAATATTCAAAGATATTCAAAGAAAAGATAGACAAATGGGCAGAGGGGATGGGGTTGCCTTATTAATAAGATTAAATAAAATTAAATCAATAGTAAGAAAATGAAGTAGGGTCAGATGGTGTAGAATCTGTGTGGGTAGAATTGAGGAACTGCAAAGATAAAATAAAACATAGTTGGAGTGATGTACAGGCCTCCAAAAGTTGTCAGGAGCTGGGGCGCAAGATACACCAGGAGATAGAAAAGATGTTTAGGAAGGGCAAAGTTACAGTAATCATAGGGGATTTCAATATGCAGGTGAACTGGGAAAATCAGGTTAGTAGTGGTTCGCAAGAAAATGAATTTGTGAAATGTCTACAAGATGGCTGTTTGGAGCAGCTTGTGCAGAGCCCATTAGGAACAGGCAATTCTGGATTTAATTTTGTGCAATGAGGCAGATTTGATAAGGGAGCTTAAGGGGAAGGAATCCTGAGGAGGCAGTGATCATAATATGATTGAATTTACTCTGCAATTTGAGAGGGAGAAGATAGAATCAGGGGTAATGGTATTACAGCTGAATAAAGGCAAATACAGAGGCATGAGGGAGTAGCTGGGCAGAATTGACTAGGAGAGGAGCCCAGCAGGAAAGACCGTGGAACAGCAATGGCAGGAGCTTCTGGGAATAATTCAGGAGACACAACAGAGATTCATCCTGAGGTAAAAGAAGTATGGTACAGGGAGGTTGAGGCAACCATTGCTGACTGGGGAAGTCAGGGTTAGCATAAAAGGAAAAGAGGAAGCATATAATGTGGCAAAGGGCAGTGGGAAACCAGAGGTTGGGAAGCTTACAAAGACCAACAGAGGGCAACAAAAAACGAAATAAGAAGGGAGAGGATTAAATATGAGGGTAAGCTAGGCAGTAATATAAGGGAAAAAAAGAGACAAACTTGGACATTGGGCTGCTAGAAAATGATGCTGACGAGATAGTTGTGGTAAACAAAGAAATCCTGCTCCTCAGAATTTTCTTCAATAATTTCCCTACCACTGATGTAAGGCACGCCAGCCTGTAATTTCTTGGATTGCTCCTGTTCCCCTTCTTAAACAAAGCAACAATATTGGGTATTCTCCAGTCTTCTGGGACCTCTCCTGCAAAGAGTTTATAAAGATTTCGTACAAGGCCCCAACAGTTTCTTTCCATGCCCCCCTCGGAATTCTTGTATGGATCCCATCAGGTCCAGAAGACTTGACTACGGACTTGACTACCTAATGTTTTTCAAAACACCTAAAACCTCCTCCCTTTTTACGTTGCATGCCTTAGAAAATGAAACTAAGTATTTTGAGACTCACCTCCTTCTCCTTTATGACATGGGGATGCCGGTGTTGGACTGGGGCAGACAAGGTCAGAAGTCAGACAACAACAGGTTATAGTCCAACAGGTTTGTTTGAAATAGGACTATAAGACCATAAGGCATAGGAGCTGAAATTAGGCCATTCAGCCCATCAAGTCTGCTCTGTCATTCAATCATGGCTGATAAGTTTCTCAATCCCATTCTCCTGCTTTCTCCCCCATAATCCTTGATTTCCAGAAGAACCTATCTATCTCAGTATTAAATATACTCAATGATCTGGCCTCCACAGCCTTCCGTGGCAATGAATTCCATAGATTCACCAATCTCTGGCCAAAGAAGTTTCTCCTTATCTCCATTCTAAAAGGTCTTCCCTTGATTCTAAGACTATGCCTTTGGGTCCTAGTCTCTCCTACCAATGGAAACACCTTCCCAACATCCACTCTGTCCAGGCCATTAAGTATTCTGTATGTTTCAATTAGATCTCCCCATCCTTCTAAACTCCATCAAGCATGGATCCGGAGTCCTCAAACATTCTTCATATGTTAGGCTTTTCATTGCTGGGACCATTCTCGTGAACCTCCTCTGAACACGGGCCAGGGCCAGTACGTCTTTGCTGAAATATGGGGCCCAAAAATGTGCACAATACTCCAAATTTGATCTGACCAGAGCCTAATAGAGCCTCAGAAATACATTCCTGCTTTTATATTCAAGCCCTTTCAAAATAAATGCCATCATTGCATTTGCCTTCTTAACTATTGACTCAACCTGCAGGTTTACCTTAAGAGAATCCTGGACTAGAATTCCCAAGTCACTTTGCACTTCAGATTTCTGAATTTTCTCCACATTTAGAAAATAGTCCATGCCTCTATTCTTCCTACCAAAGCACATGATCTCACACTTTTCTACGTTGTACTCCATCTTCCACTTCTTTGCCCATTCTCCTCACCTGTCCAAATCCTTTTGCAGCTTCCCTGCCTCCTCAATGCTACCTGTCCTTCTACTGATCTTTGTAGCATCAGCAACCTTAACCAGAATGCCCTCAGTTCCTTCATCTAAATCGTTAATGTATAAAGTGAAAAGTTGTGGTCCCAACACTGAGTCTTGCAGAACACCACTTTTATCCCTACTCTAAGCTTCCTGCCAGACAGCCAATCTTCTATCCATGCTAGCACCTTGCCTCTATCACCACAGGCCCTTATCTTATTCAGTAGCCTCCTGTGTGGCACCTTGTCAAAGGCTTTCTTGAAATCCTGGTAGATAACGTCCATTGGCTCACCTTGGTGTAACCTGCTTGTTTCTTCCTCAAAGAATTCTAGCAGATTCCTCAGGCATGACCTCCCTTGATGAAACCATGCTGACTTTGCCCTATTTTACCTTACCCTTTCAAGTGTTCTGAAATTTCATCCTTCATAATGGATTCCAGGTTAGGCTAATCGGGTCTGTAATTTTCCATCTTTTGCCTTACCCCCTTTTTAAACAGGGTGTCACGTTAGCAATTCTCCAGTCCTCTGGGACTCTTTATGATTCTAGAGATTCCTAAAAGTTCACCACTAATGCTTCAGCTATCTCACTTAGAACTCTGGGGTGTACTCCATCTGGTCCAGGTGATTTCTCCACTTTCAGGCCATTCCATTTTTCCAGCACCTTCTCCTTGGTGATGGCCAACATACTCGGCTCTGCTCCCTCACGCTCTTGAATTTTTGGGATATTACTCATTTCTTCCACCATGAAGATTGATGCAAAGTAATTATTCAGTTGCTAGCCATTTCTTTGTTTACAGCTGAAAATGTGTTGCTGGTTAAAGCACAGCAGGTCAGGCAGCATCCTAGGAACAGGAAATTCGACGTTTCGGCCAGAGCCCTTCATCAGGAAGCAATTGTGGGCGGCATGGTGGCACAGTGGTTAGCACTGCTGCCTCACAGCGCCTGAGACCCTGGTTCAATTCCCGACTCAGGCGACTGACTGTGTGGAGTTTGCACGTTCTCCCCGTGTCTGCGTGGGTTTCCTCCGGGTGCTCCGGTTTCCTCCCACAGCCCAAAGATGTGCGGGTCAGGTGAATTGGCCATGCTAAATTGCCTGTAGTGTTAGGTAAGGGGTAAATGTAGGGGTATGGGTTTTATATCTTTCCCCTCTTACCCTAAACCTATGCCCTCTAGTTCTGGACTCCCCAACCTCAGGGAAAAGACTTTGCCTATTTAACCCTATCCATGCCCCTCATAATTTTGTAAACCTATATAAGGTTACCCCTCAGCCTTTGACGCTCCAGGGAAGACAGCCCCAGCCTGTTCAGCCTCTCCCTATAGCTTGAATCCTCCAACCCTGATAACATCCTTGTACATTTTTTCTGAACCCTTTCAAGTTTCACAACATCTTTCTGATAGGAAGGAGATCAGAATTGCACACAATATTCCAACAGTGGCCTAACCAATGTCCTGTACAGCCACAATATGACCTCACAACACCTGTACTCGATACTCTGACCAATAAAGGAAAGCATACCAAATGCCTTCTTCACTATCTGCGACTCTACTTTCAAGGAGCTATGAACCTGCACTCCAAGGTCTCTTTGTTTAGCAACACTCCCTAGCCCATTAAGGGTATAAATCCTGCTAAGATTTGCTTTCCTAAAATACAACACTTCGCAATTAAACTTCATCTGCCATTTCTCAGCCCATTGGCCCATCTGATCAAGATCCTGTTGTAATCTGAGGTAACCCTCTTCACTGTCCACTACACCTCTAATTTTGGTGTCATCTGCAAACTTACTAACTGTACCTCTTATGCTCGCATCCAAACCATTTATATAAATGACAAAAAGTCGAGGGCCCAGCACCAATCCTTGTGGCACTCCACTGGTCACAGGCCTCCAGTCTGAAAAACAACCCTCCACCACCACCCTCTGTCTTCTACCTTTTGAGCCAGTTCTGTATCCAAATGGCTAGTTCTCCCTGTATTCCGTGAGCGTTTATCAATTGTTTTCATCGGACAGAAGTGGGAAAATTTAAAGGAGATGTGAGAGGCAAGTTCTTTTTTAACACAAAAGGTGTTAAGTGCCTGGAATGTGTTGACAAAGGATGTGATAGAAACAGATACAATAGCAACGCTTAAGAGGCATCTTGACAGAGACACGAATAGGCATGGGAATAGAAGGATCGGAACCAAGTGGAGGTAAAATGATTTTATAATAGAAAGGTGTCATGTGGCTTCATGGGCCGAAGGGCCTGTTCCTATGCTGTACTTTTCTTTGTTCTTCTTTATTCTTTGTTCACTCAGATTGGATAATACAGAAGTGCTTAAGACTGCAAACTATTCTCCCAAAAACTATCAAAATGACTTGTATAAGTTTTTATGTACTCACTAATCACATTTTGTAAATAGGCCAGGAGATAAATTTCGGCTGCAAATGAAGTTAATGTAGGGATGTGTTTTTCATTAAAGAAATATGCCCTTATAGACTCTTTTTAAATTAGTGGATGGCATGTGAATATTGCTGACTAGGTCAGCATTTATTGCCCATCCCAAACGGACCTGAGCATTTAAAAGTGAGAGAAGAGATTGAGTTCACAATGGACAATGATATTATTACCCTGAGTCACAATAGTTGGAGCTCACCTACTGTGTTCCTGCCCATACTACCAGCTGAGTTATAGCAAATGTGCATGGGATTAATGCAAAGTCAGCATCCTAATGAGAGTGAATTCATATCTGATTCCACAATTGGAAAATTATATTGAGAAAACTAAAAAATTGTTTTGTTATAACAATTTGTTTGTGAAAGGAAACTGGCAAGTTCCATTCACTGATTGAGCCAGAGATGTGTCAACTTTTGTAACACTTTTTTGTAAGCAAAAATATGGGTTATCATGGAATTTTTCCAGCCTATAAAAAATATTTTACAAAATGAGTGGACAAGCTATCTGGTAGATAATTGCTGAACAGTTAAGAATTCTAACCTAGAGAGAGAGAGACAGAAGCAGATTCAGTTCAGAAGAATAGATCCATATTGGAAGATGCACAAAATAAGAAAGCAACTGGCAAAAGCCCTGATTTTTTTCCCTCAGACTTCAATGAGAAAAGTCAATGAGTTAGTGTCTAGTCCCTGTGTGCTAGGGAGAGACAAAGAGAGTCAAATCTGGTGAATGTGCAGCAAGTCACAGAAACAAAACACTGGTGACCTTGTTAATCAAACAAGCTTTAGAGTGACGAGTAAGGGTGACACCTCACTGGAGTTGAATGTCTGTAAAGGGTATTCTGGGAAAGTAGGTTGAATCTTTCTTTTTGTTTAAGATAAGTTTTTCAAAATTATTATTTATATATATATATATATTTAGTTTTGACCTTTTTTTTGTGTAATAAACATATGCTCTTTTGTTAAAAGTACATCGGCAGCCTCTTGTGAATGCGTTCAATGACTGACTAACATGGTAATCAAACAGATAAAATAATACTTAAGACTTGTAAAGCCAGATTGCACACTGAGACCTGACTTGTTCAGTATTACCATTAGCTGCAATCATAACAATGAACACAAAGAGACTTAAGTGTTCAGAAACAGAACAGTACTGTATTCACATGTGGACACAGCAGTTCAGGAAGGATGGATATGCCTGGGAGAGGGGACAGTGCAGATTATCCAAAGTGATATCAAGTTAAAAGAGCTACATTGCAAGGACAGGTTACACATTGTATTTCCTTGTTCGAGATGCTGAAGACTTACCTTGCCATTACTCTCCATGGCTGATGCAGTGTGGACAGTGTCTCCATACAGTCCAAACCGTGGCATCCTGTGACCCACCACCCCTGCTACTACCATCCCAGAGTGGATACCTAGTCAGCGAGACAAAAGGAAGTGAGGTTGGAACTCGGTGGAGCTCCAAGCATTCATTCCCAACATTCCCACTTCCGATAATCAGTCCAATTCTCATCAAACATCCTCATTGCCAACTTTCATCGACACTCCTACCTATCATTCCCAACATTCCCTCTTCCACCAAACATTCCATCTTCCACCAAACAATCCCACTCCCATCAATCATTACCAACAGTCCCACTCCCATCAATCATGGCCACTCCTACCAATCATTTCCAGCAATCCAACTTCCACCAAACATTTCCAATACCACCTATTATTCACACTCTCACCTACCATTCCTAACATTTCCATTCCCACCGAACATTCCCACTCCCACCTATCATTCCCAGCATTCCCCACTCTCGCCAAGAATTCCCACTCCCACCAAACATTCTTTGATCCAACAGAGGGTGCTGCTGAGAGGTAACTGAGGAGGATTCTGGAAGGAGATGGCTCAGTCAACATGACCGAGGAGGAGAGCACAGGAGAGCTGCTATCAATGAACAGTACAAAAGCATCCAACAGAGAGCACTGCTGAGAAGCAGTAGAGGAGGAGGAGGAGGATTCTGAGGATTCTGAGGAATCTGCTCAGCAACCAGTGGCTGCCCAGGAGTGAATTAAAAGGTGGCAAGCTGTAGTGGAATGGCCATTTTGAGAAGAGCTGGTTTGCGGTTGAAGTGCTGCTGGAGGTTTAACTATAGGTTTTGGTGAGTACTGGACTTTGTTGGGAAGGGCAATTAACAATGAGGTAAGGAGGAGAAGTGAACTACTGCAGCTGCCGAAGGCACAAGGGCAAAGTAGAAGGAAATTGAACTATAATGTCACAGTCAGCAGATAAACACAGAAAATAGGTGCAGTAATAGGCCATTTGACCCTTCAATATGATCATGGATGATCATGCAATCCAAGTATCTCATTCCCACTCTCCCCACCATGTCTGGCTCCCTCTTGACTATATATAATGAACTCAACCCAACACTTTCCTGTGGGAGAGAATTCCACGGGTTCACAACTCTATGAGTGAAGAGATCCTCAGTCCAGAATGGCTTACCCCCTATGTTGTGACCTCGGGTTCTGGATTTCCCCAACATCAGGAACATTCTTCCCATCTAGCCTATACAATCCTATCAGGATTTTGTATGTTTCAATGAGCTCCCCCCTCATTATTCTAAATTCCAGTGAGTGCAAGCCCAGTCAACCCAATCTTTCTCATATGTCAGTCCTGCCATCCTGCAAATCAGTCTGGTGAACCTTCAGTGGAGAAGAGTAGTGTAGAGCAGCTTTTTATTTGTCATTTGTACCGTATACAACTGATACAGTAAAAATGAGACAGCATTCCTCCAGAACTGAGGGAGCTACATGGACAGCACAAACTACACAATCATACACAGCACAAGGTGCATAAGAAGTGCAAAACACTTTGGGCGGCACATTGGCACAGTGGTTAGTACTGCTGCCTCACAGCGCCAGAGACCTGGGTTCAATTCCTGCCTCAGGCAACTGTCTGTGTGGAGTTTGCACATTCTCCCTATGTCTGCATGGGTTTCCTCCAGATGCTCTGGTTTTCTCCCACAGTCCAAAAATGTGCAAGTTAGGTGAATTGGCCATGCTAACTTGTCTGTAGTGGTGGGTGAAGGGGTAAATGTAGGGGAATGAGTCTGGGTGGCTTACTCTTCGGAGGGTCGGTGTGGACTTGTTGGGCCGAAGGACCCATTTCTACAATGTAAGTAATCTAAATCTAAAAAAAATCTAAACACGTAAGTTACAGTGTAATAGCA
The DNA here is from genome assembly GCF_020745735.1 of Hemiscyllium ocellatum. Taxonomy (NCBI): domain Eukaryota; kingdom Metazoa; phylum Chordata; class Chondrichthyes; order Orectolobiformes; family Hemiscylliidae; genus Hemiscyllium; species Hemiscyllium ocellatum. The sequence continues at coordinate 19,200,456 of NC_083416.1, read as the reverse complement.
AAATGATAAATAATAGGCATTTCTCTAGTCATTCAAAGAATGACAGATGGGGAAGTGTCGACTCATACTGTGTTAAGGAGCCTGATGGCTATGGGGAAGGAACTGGTGCACAGCCTGACCATGAAAGACTGAACGCTCCGGTATCTTCTGCCAGATGGCAGGAGGGAGAAGAATCTGTGTGAGGGGTGTGTGGGGTCTACCACAATGCTCTCAGCCTTTCAGATGCAGTGTGCGGTGTAAATGTCAGTAATGGAGGGAAGAGAGTCCTCGAAGATCTTCTCAGCTGTCCTCACTATCTGTTGTAGGGTCTTACACTCCAAGATGGTGCAATTCCCGAACCAACCCAGGATGCTCTGAATAAACGCTGTGTAGAGTGTGGTGAGAATTAGGAGGTGGGAAGTGGGCTTTCCTCAGCCTGCACAGAAAGTAGAGATGCTACTGAGCTTACTTGGCTATGGAGCTGGTTTTGAGGGTTCAGGTGAGATTCTCCGCCAGGTGTATGCCAAGAAATTTGGTGCTCGTCACGATCTCCATTGGGGAGCCATCAATGTCCAGTGGAGAGTGGTTGCTCCGTGCCCTTCTGAAGTCAACAACCATGTCTTGCGTCTTGTCCACTTTGAACCAGTCTGTTAGCTGCTGCACCTCCTCTCTGTACACTGAATCATTGTTTGTGCTGAAGAGACCCACTACAGTCATATCATTCATGAACTTGATGATGTGATTCAACCTATGCATTGCTGCACAGTCGTGTGTCAGCAGGATGAACTGATCACACAGCCCTGGGGACTCTCTCAATTGCAAGAATGTCCTTCCTCAGACTAGGAGACCAAAATACAATACTCAAGGTGTGGCCTCACCAAAGCCCTGTATAACTGCAGCAAGATATCCTTACTCTGATACACAAATCCTCTCAGAATGAAGGCCAGCATGCCATGAGCTTTCCTCATTGCCTGCTGCACCTACATGTCAACCTTCAGCCACTGTCACCTCACCTTTTCCTAAACAGCCACCATTCAGATAATAATCTGCATTCCTGATTTTGTGACCAAAGTGGATATTTGTCCACATTATATTGCAATTACCAAATATTTGGCCACTCAGCCAGTCTGTCCAAGTCACCCTGCAGCCTCCTAATAGCGCACACTGCCACCCAGTTAAGTGTCATTTACAAATTTGGAGATATATTACTCAATTCCTTCATCCAAATCATTAATGTATATTGTGAACAGCTGAGGTCCCAGTACTGAACCCTACAGTATCCCACTTGTCACTGTCTGCCACTCCGAAAAGGACCCGTTTATTCCAATTCTCGGCTTTCTGCCTGCCCGCCAGTTCTCCATCCATGTCAATATATTACCTCTGACACCATGAGCTTTCATTTTCCTTGCTAATCTTTTGTGTAGAATCTTGCCAAAAGCCTTTCACAAGTCCAGATACATAACATCTATTAATTCACTCTAATAATCACATCCTCAAAAAATTCCAAAAGATTTGTCAAGCATGATTTCCCTTTAGTGAATTGATGCTGACTTGGACAAATTCTGTCACTAATTTCCAAGTTATAAGTTATTATATCATTAATAATTGACTTCACCATTTTCCTCACCAATGTCAGGCTAAATGATCTAAAATTCCCCATTTTCTCTCTGCCTCCTTTTTTAAAGAATGGATTTACATTAGCTACCCTCCATTCCATTGGAACACATTCTACAGAATGCTCCAAAATGGTCACCAATGCATCTGTTATTTCTATGGCCACTTCCTAAAATACTCTGGGATGCAGAGTATCAGGCTCTGGGGAATTATTGGGTTTTAATCCCATCAATCTCCCCAATACTATTTCATGACTAATAAGGATTTTCTCAGTTCCTCCTTCATGCTTGACCCTCTGACCCCTAGCATTTCCTGAAAGTTACCTGTGTCTTCCTTCGTAAAGACAAATGCAAAGTACTTGCTCAACTGGTCTGCCATCTCTTTGTTGTCCATTATGATTCACCTGATTATAAATGTAAGGGACCTGCAGTTTTCTTTATCAGCCCTTTTCTCTTCGCCTACGTACAGAAGCTTTTGCAGTCAGTTTGTACATTTTCCGTAAGCTTACTATTGTATTCTACTTTCCCTTTCCGAATTAAACGCTTTGTCTTCCTCTGCAGAAATTTTTAATTTCTCCCAGTTGTTATGTTAGCGGCTTTTTCTGGCCAATTTATATGCTTTGGCTTTACCACTGTTCCTGATATCCCTTGTTAGCCATGGTTAGGCCATCTTACACCAGACAGGGATGTCCAATTATTGAAGTCCATCCATGTGTTCCATAAATGCCTGCCATTGCCTATCCACCACCAATCCGTTAAGTATCCTTAGCCAGTTTATCCCAGCCAATGCATGCCTCATACCACCAAAATTAGTTTTCTTTAAGTTCAGGACCTTAGTCTCAGATTTAACTGTGTCGCACACCACCTGAATGAAGAATTCTACCATATTTTGGTCGCTCTTCCCTAAAGGATCTTGTACTACAAGGTTGCTAAATTATCCCCTCTTGTTACACAATACCCAGTCTAGGATGACTTGTCCTCCAGTTGGTTTCTTGTCATATTGGTTGAGGAAGCCAACTCTCATACATTCCACAAAATTCTCCTCCATTGCATTGATGCCAATTTGGTTAGTCCAATCAATATGTAGATTGAAGTCACCCATAACTGTTGTACTCTTACTGTACACATCTCTAATTTCTTGTCTGATGCCTCAAAACCACTGTTTGCTAGTCTGTACACAATTCCCACCAACATCTTCATTCCTTTGGTGTTCCGCAGCTCCTCCCATACAGATTCCACATCGTCGAGGCTAATGTCTTTCCTAACTATTGTTTTAACTCCTCCTTAATGTGCAACACTACCCCACCTCCCATTGCCATCTTTCCTCAAAATTGAATAACCCTGACATAGAGTTCCCATCCTTGGTCACCCTGATGCCAGGTCTCCTAATTACATCATATCTATTAATAACTGTCAGCACAGTTAATTCTTCCATCTTATTACAAATGCTCCTTGTATTGAGAGACAGAGCCTTCAGGCTCATTTACCTGACATTTATTGCCCTTTTAGAATCATTGTGAAATGTGGCCCTTTTTGATTTTTATCTGGTTTCTCTGTCTTCCACGTTCACTTTTTCCCCTTTTTGTCCTTTGTTTCTGTCCCCACTTTACTTCCCTCCCACTCATTAGTTCCCATCTACCTGCCATATTATTTTAAACCATCCACAACATCACATATGAAGAAGGATTGGATCAACTGGGCTTGTACTCACTGGATTTTGAAGAATGAGGGGGATCTCATAGAAACACATAAAATCCTGATGGGATTGGCCAGGCTAGATGGGGGGAGGATGTTGGGGAAGTCCAGAACTAGGGGTCACAGTCTAAAAATAAGGGGCAAGCCATTCAGGCCTGAGATGAGGAAGAATTTCTTCACTCAGAGAGTTGTGAACCTGTTGAATTCTCTCCCACAGGAAGCTGTTGGGGCCAATTCATTATAGTCAAGAGGCAGCTGGACTTGGCACTTGTGATTAAAGGGATCAAGGGGTATGGGGGTGGGGGTTGGAATGGCATATAGGGATTGCATGATCAGCCATGATCATGTTGAATGGTTGAGCAGGCTCAAAGGGCTGAATGGCCTACTCCTGCACTTATTTAATATGTTTCTATACCATCTCTTGTCCATATGCCACCTATTATCCACACTCACACCAATTAACTCACTTACTCCTATCATTCCCAACATTCCATTCCCATTAAACGTTCCAGCTGTCACCAATCATTCTCAGCATTCCTCATCCCCAATAAGAATTCTTACTTCCATCAAAATTCCCACTCCCACCGAACACCCTCTTTATCAGCTCTTATCCTCACTCCTACCTTTTGGCTGGGCTCACACATACTATCTGCACTTCCATGTATTATTATCAATATTCCCAATCCCTCAAAATATTCCCATTCCCGCTAATAGTTCCCAGTATTCTGACTCCCACCAATTATCACCACCACCATCAATCCCAAATATCATTCCCAACACTTCCTACTCCCATTGACCACCAATTATTCCCAACACTCTCGCATTCCCATCAATTCCTATGATAATTTCCAATTTTCCACTCCCACCAACCAGTGCTTCCTAATTCACAGTAAACCTTTTTTCGCTGCACTGTGGGACTCACCAACACGGATTTGGATGTTATTCCCAGTGGATGGATCTTTGAGGTGATCTATTGACCGAACCATGTCAAGAGCCATGTCACAGATGTTGTGGGCATGATATTTAGTTTTTTCTGGGACTCCTGCAACAACCATGTATGCATCTCCGATTGTCTCAACCTGTACACATTGGGTTAGAAACGTATCCTGAGCGTTAATCTCTGAACTTGACCCATTACATCCTCTCCCCTGGTGTCATCTGTAAGTGTAGGGTATGTCAGATGGGGGGGGGGGTGGGGGGGGGGGGGGGGGGTTGAACTACTGAAACTGTATAAAACTTCAGTCAGACCACAGTCAGAAAGGTGTAATTGGATTCAAGAGCATTTGATAGAAATTTACCTGGGTGTTGCTGGCACTGGAGAATTTTTGTGATGAGAAAGACTGGGAAAGACTGATCTAATTTTCTTCAGAACACAAGAGGCTAAGGAGAGATTTAATTGAAGACTGTAAAGTTACAAGGGGGTCTGGATACAGTAGAAATGAAGGAAATATTTCACTTGTAGACCTCTGTGATTCTAAGTCTATGATCTGGGAGGTGAAGGTGTTATCCACTGAGACAAGCTAACAACCAATAAATGCAAGACTGAGGTCATGATAATGCTTTCATTAATACTTGCAGGGAGGCTTGTTGGTGCTTGTTGGATTTAAACTGGTGTGGCAAGGGGTGGGAATCAGAGCAGTACGTCAGCAAGTGGAGTGATTAAGGAGCAGTAGAGTTTAATTAAGTCAGTGAACAGGTAGGACTAGAGTAATGAACATGATGGGCCTTGGCAGTCTGAAGTGTATTTATTATAATGTGTGGAGTATAACAGATAGAGCCTGGATTAATATATGGGACTACGATGTGAAACCTGTTTGAAAGAAGAGCAGGTCTGGCAGCTTAATCTTCCAAGGATTATTTGTTTCAGGCGTGAATGAAAAAGATGTAAAAGTCATCAGGGAGATGCGTGACTCATTAAAGAGAAAGTCACAGCTACACGAAGAGATGACAGTATGGAGGGCCCATCCAGCGAAGTACTTTGGTTGAACGTGAGGAGTAAGAAAGGGGCATTCACTATGATGGAGTTATACTGTAGGCCTCCCAAACGTCAGTGGGATAAGCAGGCAGATCAGGGAAATGTAAAATCTATAGAGTTTTTAGGGTTTGTTGTAGTGAGGAACATAAAATTTCCCAACATTGACTGGGACATCCTTACTGCCAGGGACTTAGATGAGGCAGAATTTGTTCAGTGCACCCAGGAAGGTTCCTTGAAACAATATGGAAATAGTCCACCTGGGAAGGGGCTGTAATAGATCTTGTTTTGGGAAATAAGCCTGGCTAGGTGAACAAAATTATAGTGAGGGAGCATTTTGGGGTAGTGGTGATAATTATAGATAAGAATAAGACTGGTCCTTGGGTGAATGTGTTAACTTGGCTGTAGACAAGCAGGAAAAACACAGCAGGCAACAGCATCAGGAGGTGGAGAAGTCAACATCAAGGGTTCGGTTGAGAGGTAGCATTCAAGCTCTTTCAGGTGTAATCCTTCTTCAGGACTGGGAGTGGGTGTAAGGGGAACTGCAGATAAAGGGGGTGGAGGAGGGTTTTGGTTGGGGAGAGGGAGGGACGGTGAGGTGGGGATTGGTGAACATGAGTACAGGGTACAACCTGGTTGATCAATGGGAGGAATTGATCCGTTGATAGCTGGAAGGGCCAGTCAGAGGAATGGGAGGTGCTAGGAAGGGAGTCGGGGGATGAGAAGGGAAGCTATGTGATATTGGAGAACTCAATGTTGAGTCCGGGCTGTAGGCAGAAGATGAAGTGTTGTACATTGGCTGAAAGATAGTTATGAGAGTGTTAGGCAGGAACTGAAGAAATTAGATTGGGGTGGCTTTTAGAGAGTAAATCCACATCTGACATGTGGGTATCTTTTAAAGGCCAGACAATCAGAATTTGAGACCAGCATTTCCTGTGGGATGAAAGTGAAGGATGGCAAAATTTGGGAATGTTCGATGACAAGTGATATTAAAGGTTTAATTAAAAAGAAAAAAATACATATTTAAGATTTAGCAAGCTGAAATTAGAGGAGGTCCTTGAGGAACATAAAGACCTTAAGCAAGGAACAAGGACAGGTAAAAGGGGCCATGAAATGACCTTGACAGTTGGAATTCTGGAAGATTCCAAGCCATGATGTACATACATCAGGAACAAGAAGGTAGCTACAGAGAGGTTATATCCACTAGAGGACAAAGGAGGGAATTTATTTGTGGAGCCAGAGGAAATGAGTGAGAACCTTAATATAACAATATTTACAAGGAGGTGGATGAGGGTAAGATTAAGGAGAAGCATGTTGCTATTCTAGAGCATGTTGATATTAAGAAAGAGATGTTGGGTGCTTTAAACAATATCCATGAATGAATATATCCCAGGATACTGAAGGAGGCAAGGGAGAAGATTACTGTGGCCTTGACGTGTTTTATTCTCCGGCTCCAAAACCACACATGACAAGCAGTTTCAAAACTGACTGCAGCAGGGTCTCGGAGGGCTTGCCTGTTGTTCCAATTCTATGGAGCTAGTGTGTGCTGTGAAGGTCACAGATGAAGAATATCCACTTGATACTTATATGTTTGAAGATAAAAGACAAAGTCTCTTTGATTGTTGGAAGTAAGTCACAAGTCATCAAAACCACTGTCAAAAAAGAAAACAGGACAACTCCGTCTAGCCAACTTGGCCAACAGTGACCTGAGCTGGGTGGATTAGCTTTGGGAATTGTAGGGTTATAGGGGGTGGGTTAAGTGGGATGCTTGTTGGAGGGTCAGTGTGGACTCGATAGGCTAAAAGGCCTACTTCCACACTATAGGGATTGTATAATTCAATGATTTATGAATGGTCAGCACTCTTGAAATCACTCGTGTAATGACCACACATTTCACTTTCTATTCCACATGGACAAGTCAAAGATTGATTTGTCTTTCTTCATTAAAACCGCTATGAGTTTCCTCATTTCTCATTTTTAATCTGTATGAATCCAATTATTATTTTTCCTCATATTTTTAGTAACTGATAAACTCACTCCTCCACACCCTGGTTATATTGTCTCATTTTAAAAGGTAAGTTACATTGAAACCAAGAAAGGTATCCACGAAGGAAGGGATGTCTTGTGTTACATTAACCTCGTGAGCAAGTGAGGGGTATAATGATTTAGGGGTGTCCGGTCCATAATCGTGCAGGAATCTGTCCTAACTGCTTAAAAGAAAGTTGCTTTTGGATTGCAGTAGCCGAGTGCTGTTTTGGAATGAAGATTTTTCGTGGTTTCATGATGCAGTTGATGTGATTGTTGTGCAGTGCTCCCCCATTATTAACACCAACCTTGAAGACTCTGTGCTTCTCACTCAGGGTGTCAAACAGTGTATACATCGTGTTCAACATAGAAACCACTTGCATTGGCGTGATGTGACTGCAAATCCGAGTAAAACCAACCACATCACTGAACAGGATAGTGACATCTGGGAATACCTGCAAAAGGACAACCACTACAATTAGACAATACATTCAGGAACCTTGAAAAAGCCATATCTCACTCTCTGTCTTTCTGTTCACTACCTCTTTAACTTCCACTGTATTTTTGACTCTCAAATACTCTCTATTTGCCTCTGATGTAGGCTTTTGAACAGATTATTTTTATTATTGATTAATTCATGAAGTGTGGTGTTTCTGGCTGGTCAACATTTATTGCCCATCTCGAGTTTCCCTCAGGAGTCGCCTTCTTGAATTGCTGCATTCCATGCATTGCAGGCAGGATCGTGGTGCATTTAGGGATGGTGTTCCAGGATTTTTACCGACTATCACTGAAGGAACAACAGTATGTTTCTGAAACGAATGGTAAGGGGCTTGGATGGGAATCTGCAGGGGGTAGTGTTCCCCTTTGTCTGTGGCCCTTTGTCCTTCTAGATGATTGTGGTCAAGGGTTTGGAAGGTCTAAGCAGCTTCGGTGAATTCATGCAGGTAAGAGGTTCAAACTACTGCTTCAGTGGTGCTGCCAATCAGCTGGGCTTCTTTGTACCTTGAACATTGTTAGAACTGCACCCATCCAAGCAACTGGGGAGTGTTCCATCACGTTCTTGACCTGTGCCCTGGAAATGGTGGACAGGCTTTGGAGAGTCAGGAGGTGAGTTACACATCACTGTATATCCTCGCTTCTGACCTGCTCTTGTAGGTAGTCACTGTGTTTATGTGGTTAGTCCAGTTAAGTTTCTGGTGAATGGATGTTGATCATGGGGGATTCAGTAATGGTAAGGCCCTTGAATGTCATGGGACAAAGGCGATCATTACCACATATTTGTGTGTTACAAATGTTTCTTGCTACTATTCAGCCTCAGCCTGGATATTGCCTGTGTCTGGCTGCATTTGGGCATGTACTGAAGAGTTGTGAATGGTGCTGACTATTGTGCATTCCTCAGCGAACATTTTCACTTCTAACCATGTGATGAAGAGAAGGTGATTGATGAAGCAGCTGAAGCTGGTTGGACCTAGAACACTGTCCCAAAGAACACCTGCAGAGATGTCCTGGAGCTGTAATGACTGATCTCCAACACCACAACCATCTTCCTATATGCCAGGCATGATTCTAACCAGCAGAGAGTTTGTCACCCGGTTTCCATTGATTCCAGTTTTGCGAGGGCTCCTTGTTTGGTTAAATGGGGCCATGATATCAAGGGCTGTCACTTTCACCTTTCCTCTGGAAAGTAACTCTTTTGTCCATGTTTGACCCTAGGCTGTACTAAATACAGGACCTGAGTGGCCCTGTCAGAGTCCAAACTGGACGTCAGTGAGCAGGTTATTGCTGAGCAGATGCTGCTGATTGCACATTTTTTGGGCAGATGTCAGTGTTTGGTCAAGTGCAGCATGCTCTAGAGCACCAGTCTTCAGTCCTATTGTGCCAGGGTCTATAAGTTCAGCAGGTTCCAGTGCCTCCAACTGTTTTTTCAAATCATATGGAGCGAATTGAAATGGCTAAAGGTTGGTATTTGTGCTACTGCAGGCCCATGGAGGAGGTTAAACTCAGTTAGCGCCCCCGTACACCTGGTTGAAGATTGTTGTGGATGCTTCCACCTTTTCTTTCACACTAATGTGCTGGGCTCTCCCATCTTTGAGGAAGGGTATGTTCATGGAGTTTCCTCCTCCTGTATGTTGCTTACTTGTGCACCATCTGCCACATCCCAACCTGGCAGCGTGGTTCTTCAGGACTTGGTCAGTTTGTCAGTAATTTTATGGTGGTATGGGGATTTCTGGAAGAATAGGTACAGTGCACTGAAACAGAATCCACGCTGGGCACCCAGACAGATTTGGGGTAGAGGGGGCCAATTGGGGTACTCAACTGCACTGGTGTTTGCGTTCCTGGGCAGTAGGGGTATCCAGGCAGTATCAAAGTCTGGGATACACAGGCAGTATTAACATATCCTTTGTACAGTTGCCTTAAGCGAAGTGACCTTATGGGAATGATGTGATTGCGTTGGAGAGGGTGCAGAGGAGATTCACCAGGACGATGCCCTGGGATGGAGCATTCCAACTATGAAGAGAGGCTGGATAAGCAAAGCTTGTTTTCTTTGGAGCAGAGAAGGCTGAGGAGGGAATCTGATCCAGGGGTATAAGATGATGAAGGGCAGGGGCAGCATGGATAGGAAGCAGCAGTGAAAGAATCAGTAACAAGGGGTATAATTTTAAGGTCACAGGCAGGAGATTTAAAAGGAATTTGAGCAAAATTATTTTCACTCAGAGAGTGATGGGGCTCTGGGATGCACTGCCTGTGATGGTAGTTGAGGCAGGAAACATCACACCATTTGAAAGGTACATGGAAGATCATTTGAAGGTAACTGGGGAGACAAAGGGGAACATAGATGTAATTGTCTGATGGCCACTTCTGTGCAATCAAATTCTTAATATTGGGGTACATGGGCAGTGTTGAGCTACAGAGGCAATATTGGGATGCACGGGCAGTATCGGAGTACATGAGCAATTTTGAGTACAGTGGCAGTATCGGGATACAAGGATAATTTTGGGATACACAGACAGTATTGGGGTACACAAGCAATATCAGGGTAGATGGGCAATATTGGGTACGTGGGCCATATTGGGATGCATGGGCAGTATCAAGATACATGGTCAATTTCAGGGTACATGGGCAGTATGGGGTACATGGGCAGTATTGGGGTGTACGGGCACTATCAGGGTACATAGGCAGTATCAGGGTACATAGGCAGTATCAGGGTACACAGGCAGCATTGGGGTACACAGGCAGTATGGGGGTATACAGGTAGTATTGGGGTGCACTGGAAGTATCAAGGTACACAGACAGTATCAGGATACATGTGCAGTATCAGGGTACACAAGCAGTATTGGGGGATACAGGCAGCATCGGGGTATACAGGCAATATCAGGGTACACTGGAAGTATCGAGGTACAGGGGCAGTATCAAGCTACAGTGGAAGTATTGGGATACACAGGCAGTAACAAGGTGCACAGGCAATGTCAGGGTAGAGGGCATCGGGCAGCCTCAATGTTCCCGGGCATTATCAGAGTACAGGGTATCTGGGCAGCCTCGGTATTCCAGGGCAGAATGAGAGTACAGCGTATCTGGGCACGCTCAGTATTCCAGGGCAGTATCAGGGTACAGGGTATCTGGGCAGGTGCAGTATTCCAGGGCATAATCAGGGTACAGGGTATCTGGGCAGGCTCAGCATTCCCGGGCAGTATCAGGGTACAGGGTATCTAGGCAGGTGCAGTATTCCAGGGCATAATCAGGGTACAGGGTATCTGGGCAGGCTCAGTATTCCCAGGCAGTATCAGGGCATAGGGTATCTGGGCAGGCTCAGTATTCCCGGGTAGTATCAGGGTACAGAGTATCTGGGCATGCTCAGCATTGCCAGGCAGTACCAGGGTACAGAGTATCTGGGGAAGCTTAGTATTCCCGGTCAGTATCAGGGTACAGGGTATCTGAGCAGCCTCAGTATTCCCAGGCAGTATCAGGGCACAGAGTATCTGGGCAGGCTCAGCATTGCCAGGCAGTATCAGGGTACAGAGTATCTGGGCATGATCAGTATTTCCGGGCAGCATTAGAGTACAGTGTATCTGGGCAGGCTCAGTATTCCCAGGCAGTATCAGGTTTCGGTGTATCTGGACAGCTCAGTATTCCCGGGCAGTATCGGGGACAGATTATCTGGCCACGGTCAGCATTCCAAGGCTGTATCAGGGTGCAGGGTATCTGAGCAAGCTTAGTATTCCTGGGCAGTATCAGGGCACAGGGTATCTGGGCAGGATCAGCATTCCCGGTTCGTATCAGGGTATAGGGTATCTGGGCAGCTCAGCATTCCCAGTCAGTATCAGGGTACAGGGAATCTGGACAGGCTCAGCCCTCCTGGGCAGTATTCCTGGGCAGCATTAGAGTGCAGTGTATCTGGGCAGTTCAGCATTCCCAGGGCAGTATCAGCGTAAAGGTTATCTGGGCAACCTCAGTATTCACTGGCAGTATCAGGGTACAAGGAATCTGGGCAGGTTCAGTATTCCCGGGCAGTGTCAGGGTACAGGGTATTTGGGCAGGTACAGTATTCCCGGGCAGTATCAGGGTACAGGTTATCTTGGCAGGCTCAGTACTCCCAGGCAGTATCAGGATACAGGGTAGCTGGGCAGGTGCAGAATTCCTGGACAGTATCAGGGTCCAGGGTATCTGGCTCAGTATTCCCAGGCAGTATCAGGGTACAGGGTATCTTGGCAGGCTCAGTATTCCCAGGCAGTATCAGGGTACAGGGTATCTTGGCAGACTCAGTATTCCCAGGCAATATCAGGGTACAGGGAATCTGGGCACATTCAGTATTCCCAGGCAGTATCAGGGTACATGATATCTGGGCAGGTTCAGTATTCCCGTGCAGTATCAGGGTACAGGGTATTTGGGCTGGTGCAGTATTCCCGGGCAGTTATCAGGTTACAGGTTATCTTGGCAGGCTCAGTACTCCCAGGCAGTATCAGGATACAGGGTACCTGGGCAGGTGCAGTATTCCCGGACAGTATCAGGGTACAGGGTATCTTGGCAGGCTCATTATTCCCGGGCACTATCAGGTTACCGGGTATTTGGGCAGGATCAGCATTCCCTGTTCGTATCAGGGTACAGGGTATCTGGGGAGCTCAGCATTCCCAGTCAGTATCAGGGTACAGGGAATCTGGACAGTCCCAGCACTCCTGGGTAGTTTCAGGGTACAGAGTATCTGGGCATGATCAGTATTCTCGGGCAGCATTAGAGTACAGTGTATCTGGGCAGCTCAGCATTCCCAGGGCAGTGTAAGCGTACCGGGTATCTGGGCAGGCTCAGTATTCCCAGGCAGTATCAGGGGATAGGGTATCTGGGCAGGCTCAATATTCCCGGGCAATATCAGGGTAGAGGGAATCTGGGCAGGTTCAGTATTCCCAGGCAGTATCAGGGTACATGGTATCTGGGCAGGTTCAGTATTCCCGGGCAGTATCAGGGTACAGGGTATTTGGGCTGGTGCAGTATTCCCGGGCAGTATCAGTGTCCAGGTTATCTTGGCAGGCTTAGTACTCCCAGGCAGTATCAGGATACAGGGTACCTGGGCAGGTGCAGTATTCCTGGACAGTATCAGGGTACAGGCTATCTGGGCAGCTCAGTATTCCCGGGCAGTTTCGGGGACAGAGTATCTGGCCAGGCTCAGTATTCCCAGGCAGTATCAGGGTACAGGGTAATTGGTCAGGCTCAGCATACCCAGGCAGTACCAGGGCACAGGGTATCTGGATGGGCTCAGTATTCCCAGGTAGTATGAGGGTGCAGGGTATCAATGCAGGTGCAGTATTCCCGGGCAGTATCGGGGACAGATTATCTGGCCAGGCTCAGTATTGTAAGGCTGAATCAGGGTACAGATTATCTGGGGAGCTCAGCATTCCCAGGTAGTATCAAGGTACAGGGAATCTGGACAGGCTCAGCATTCCCTGGTAGTATCAGGGTATCGGGGTATCTGGGCATGATCAGTACTCCCAGGCAAGTATCAGGGTACAGGATATCTGGGCAGGCACAGTATTCCCGGGCAGTATCAGGGTACAAGGTACCTGGGCAGGCTCAGTATTCCCGGGCAATATCAGGGTACAGGTTATCTTGGCAGGCTCAGTATTCCCGGTTCGTATCAGGGCACAGGGAATCTGGGCAGGCTCAGTATTCCCAGGCAGTATCAGGATGCAGTGTATCTGGGCAGGTGCAGTATTCCCGGACAGTATCAGGTTTCGGGGTATCTGGGCAGCTCAGTATTCCCGGGCAGTATTGGGGACAGAGTATCTGGCCACGCTCAGTATTCCAAGGCTGTATCAGGGTACAGGGTATCTGGGCAAGCTTAGTATTCCAGGGCAGTATCAGGGTACAGGGTATCTGGGCAGGCTCAGTATTCCCAGGCAGTATCAAGGTACAGGGTATCTGGACAGGCTCAGCATTCCCAGGTAGTATCAGGGTATCAGGGTATCTGGGCATGATCAGTATTCCCGGGCAGTATCAGGGCACAGGGTATCTGGGCAGCTCAGTATTTCCGGACAGTATCAGGGTACAGGGAATCTGGGCAGGTTCAGTATTCCCAGGCAGTATCAGGGTACATGGTATCTGGGCAAGTGCAGTATTCTCGGACGGTATCAGGGTACAGGGTATCTGGGCAGATGCAGTATTCCCCGGTAGCATCAGGGTACAGGTTATCTTCGCAGACTCAGTACTCCCAGGCAGTATCAGGGCACAGGGTATCTGGACAGGCTCAGTATTCCCGGGCAATATCAGGGTACAGGGTATCTGGGCAGCTCAGTATTTCCGGGCAGTATCAGGGTACAGGGAATCTGGGCAGGTTCAGTGTTCCCAGGCAGTATCAGGGTACATGGTATCTGGGCAAGTGCAGTATTCCCGGACGGTATCAGGGTACAGGGTATCTGGGCAGGTGCAGTATTCCCCGGTAGTATCAGGGTACAGGTTATCTTCGCAGGCTCAGTACTCCCAGGCAGTATCAGGGCACAGGGTACCTGGACAGGCTCAGTATTCCCGGGCAGTATCAGGGTACAAGGTACCTGGGCAGGCTCAGTATTCCCGGGCAATATCAGGGTACAGGTTATCTTGGCAGGCTCAGTATTCCCGGTTCATATCAGGGCACAGGGAATCTGGGCAGGCTCAGTATTCCCAGGCAGTATCAGGATGCAGTGTATCTGGGCAGGTGCAGTATTCCCGGACAGTATCAGGTTTCGGGGTATCTGGGCAGCTCAGTATTCCCGGGCAGTATTGGGGACAGATTATCGGGCCACGCTCAGTATTCCAAGGCTGTATCAGGGTACAGGGTATCTGGGCAAGCTTAGTATTCCAGGGCAGTATCAGGGTACAGGGTATCTGGGCAGGCTCAGTATTCCCGGGCAGTATCAGGGTACAGGGTATCTGGGCAGGCTCAGTATTCCCGGGCAGTATCAGGGTACAGGATATCTGGGCAGCTCAGTATTTCCGGGCAGTATCAGGGTACAGAGTATCTGGGCATGCTCGGTATTCCCAGGCAGTATCAAGGTACAGGGTATCTGGACAGGCTCAGCATTCCCAGGTAGCATCAGGGTATCAGGGTATCTGGGCATGATCAGTATTCCCGGGCAGTATCAGGGTACAGGGAATCTGGGCAGGTTCAGTATTCCCAGGCAGTATCAGGGTACTTGGTATCTGGGCAAGTGCAGTATTCCCGGACGGTATCAGGGTACAGGGTATCTGGGCAGGTGCAGTATTCCCCGGTAGTATCAGGGTACAGGTTATCTTCGCAGACTCAGTACTCCCAGGCAGTATCAGGGCACAGGGTATCTGGACAGGCTCAGTATTCCCGGGCAGTATCAGGGTACAAGGTACCTGGGCAGGCTCAGTATTCCCGGGCAATATCAGGGTACAGGGTATCTGGGCAGCTCAGTATTTCCGGGCAGTATCGGGGACAGATTGTTTGGCTAGGCTCAGTATTCCCAGGCAATATCTGGATACAAGGTATCTGGCCAGGTGCAGTATTCCCGGATACTGGATATTCCCAGGCAGTATCAGGCTACAGGTTATCTTGGCAGGCTCGGTGATCCCAGGAGAAAGTGAGGACTGGAGATGATGGAGATCAGAGCTGAAAATGTGTTGCTGGAAAAGCGCAGCAGGTCAGGCAGCATCGAAGGAACAGGAGAATCGATGTTTCAGGCATAAGCCCTTCTTCAGGAATCTGCTGCGCTTTTCCAGCAACACATTGTCAGCCCAGTACTCCCAGGCAGTATCAGAGCACAGGATATCTGGGCAGGCACAGTATTCCCAGGCTGTATCATGGTACAGGATATCTGGGCAGGCTCAGTATTCCCAGCAGTATCAGGGTACAGGGTATCTGGGCAGGCTCAGTATTCCCGGGCAATATCAGGGTACAGGGAATCTGGGCAGGTTCAGTATTCCCAGGCAGTATCAGGGTACATAGTGTCTGGGCAGGTTCAGTATTCCCGGGCAGTGTCAGAATACAGGTTATCTTGGCAGGCTCAGTATTCCCGGTTCGTATCAGGGTACAGGAAATCTGGGCAGGCTCAGTATTCCCAGGCAGTATCAGGATGCAGGGTATCTGGGCAGGTGCAGTATTCCCGGACAGTATCAGGTTTTGGGGTATCTGGGCAGCTCAGTATTCCAGGGCAGTATTGGGGACAGATTATCTGGCCACGCTCAGTATTCCAAAGCTGTATCAGGGTACAGGGTGACTGGGCCAGCTTAGAATTCCCGGCCAGTATCTGGGTACAGGGTATCTGAGCAGGCTCAGTATTCCCAGGCAGTATCGGGGACAGAGTATCTGGGCAGGCTCAGTATTCCCGGGCAGTATCATGGTACAGGGTATCTGTGGAACACAGCTTTCCAGGGCAGTATCAGGGTACAGGGTATTTGGGCAGCTCAGTATTCCCAGGCAGTACCAGGATACAGACTATCTGGGCATGCTCAGCATACCATGGCAGTACCAAGGTACAGGTTATCTGGGCATGCTCAGTATTCCCAGGCAGTATCAGGGGACAGGCTTTATGGGCAGCTGAGCATTACAGGCAGTATCATGGTACATGGTATCTGGGGAGCACAGTATTCCCGGGCAGTATCAGGGTACAGGGTTTCTGGGCAGCTCAGTATTCCCAGGCAGTATCAGGGTACAGAGTATCTTTGCATGCTCAGCATTCCCAGGTAGTATCAGGGTACAGGGTATCTGGACAGGCTCAGCATTCCCAGGTCCTATCAGGGTACAGGATATCTGGGCATGATCAGTATTCCCGGGCACTATCGGGGTATGGGGATCTGGGCAGCGCAGCATTCCAGGCAGTATCAGGGCACAGGATATCTGGGCAGGCACAGTATTCCCGGGCAATATCAGGGTACAGGGTATCTGGGAAGGCTTAGTATTCCCAGCAGTATCAGGGTACAGGGTATCTGGGCAGGCTCAGTATTCCCAGGCAATATCAGGGTACAGGGAATCTGGGCAGCTTCAGTATTCCCGGGCAGTATCAGGGTACAGGTTATCTTGGCAGGCTCAGTACTCCCAGGCAGTATCAGGATACAGGGTACCTGGGCAGGTGCAGTATTCCCGGACAGTATCAGGGTACAGGGTATCTGGGCAGCAGCAGTATTCCCCGGCAGTACCAGGATACAGGTTATCTTGGCAGGCTCAGTATTCCCGGGCAGTATCAGGGCACAGGGAATCTGGGCAGGCTCAGTATTCCCAGGCAGTATCAGGATACAGGGCATCTGGGCAGGTGCAGTATTCCCGGACAGTATCAGGTTTTGGGGTATCTGGGCAAGCTTAGTATTCCAGGGCAGTATCAGGGTACAGGGTATCTGGACAGGCTCAGTATTCCCGGGCAGTATCGGGGACAGAGTATCTGGCCTGGCTTAGTATTCCAAAGCAGTATCAGGGTAGGGTGACTGGGCCAGCTTAGAATTCCCGGGCAGTATCAGGGTACATGGTATCTGAGCAGGCTCAGTATTCCCAGGCAGTATCGGGGACAGAGTATCTGGGCAGGCTCATATTCCCAGGCAGTATCATGGTACAGGGTATCTGTGGAACACAGCATTCCAGGGCAGTACTAGGGTACAGGGTATCTGGGCATGCTCAGTATTCCCAGGTAGTATCAGGGGACAGGCTTTATGGGCAGCTGAGCATTACAGGCAGTATCATGGTACATGGTATCTGGGGAGCACAGTATTCCCGGGCAGTATCAGGGTACAGGGTTTCTGGGCAGCTCAGTATTCCCAGGCAGTATCAGGGTACAGAGTATCTTTGCATGCTCAGCATTCCCAGGTAGTATCAGGGTACAGGGTATCTGGACAGGCTCAGCATTCCCAGGTCCTATCAGGGTACAGGATATCTGGGCATGATCAGTATTCCCGGGCACTATCGGGGTATGGGGATCTGGGCAGCGCAGCATTCCAGGCAGTATCAGGGCACAGGATATCTGGGCAGGCACAGTATTCCCGGGCAATATCAGGGTACAGGGTATCTGGGAAGGCTTAGTATTCCCAGCAGTATCAGGGTACAGGGTATCTGGGCAGGCTCAGTATTCCCAGGCAATATCAGGGTACAGGGAATCTGGGCAGCTTCAGTATTCCCGGGCAGTATCAGGGTACAGGTTATCTTGGCAGGCTCAGTACTCCCAGGCAGTATCAGGATACAGGGTACCTGGGCAGGTGCAGTATTCCCGGACAGTATCAGGGTACAGGGTATCTGGGCAGCAGCAGTATTCCCCGGCAGTACCAGGATACAGGTTATCTTGGCAGGCTCAGTATTCCCGGGCAGTATCAGGGCACAGGGAATCTGGGCAGGCTCAGTATTCCCAGGCAGTATCAGGATACAGGGCATCTGGGCAGGTGCAGTATTCCCGGACAGTATCAGGTTTTGGGGTATCTGGGCAAGCTTAGTATTCCAGGGCAGTATCAGGGTACAGGGTATCTGGGCAGGCTCAGTATTCCCGGGCAGTATCGGGGACAGAGTATCTGGCCAGGCTTAGTATTCCAAAGCAGTATCAGGGTAGGGTGACTGGGCCAGCTTAGAATTCCCGGGCAGTATCAGGGTACATGGTATCTGAGCAGGCTCAGTATTCCCAGGCAGTATCGGGGACAGAGTATCTGGGCAGGCTCATATTCCCAGGCAGTATCATGGTACAGGGTATCTGTGGAACACAGCATTCCAGGGCAGTACTAGGGTACAGGGTATCTGGGCATGCTCAGTATTCCCAGGTAGTATCAGGGGACAGGCTTTATGGGCAGCTGCGCATTACAGGCAGTATCATGGTACATGGTATCTGGGGAGCACAGCATTCCCGGGCAGTATCAGGGTTTCTGCGCAGCTCAGTATTCCCAGGCAGTATCAGGGTACAGAGTATCTGGGCATGGTTAGCATTCCCAGGCAGTATCAGGGTACAGGGTATCTGGACAGGCTCAGCATTCCCAGATCCTATCAGGGTACCGGATATCTGGGCATGATCAGTATTCCTGGGCAGTATCGGGGTATGGGGTATCTTGGCAGCTCAGCATCCAGGCAGTATCAGGATACAGAGTATCTGGGCAAGCTTAGTATTCCAGGGCAGTATCAGGATACAGAGTATCTGGGCAAGCTTAGTATTCCCGGGCAGTATCGGGGACAGAGTACCTGGCCAGGCTTAGTATTCCAAAGCTGTATCAGGGTACAGGGTGACTGGGCCAGCTTAGAATTCCTGGGCAGTATCAGGGTACAGAGTATCTGGGCATGGTCAGCATAGCAAGGCAGTATCAGGGTACAGGGTATCTGGGCATGTTCAGTATTCCCAGGCAGTAGCAGGGTACAGGGAATCTGGACATGCTCTGCATTCCCAGTTCGTACCAGGGTACAGGGTATCGGGGAGCTCAGTATTCCCGGGCAGCATCAGAGTACAGTGTATCTGGGCAGGCTCAGCATTCCCAGGCAGTATCAGGGTACAGGGAATCTGGGCAGGCTCAGTATTCCCGGGCAGTATTGGGGACAGATTATCTGGCCAGCTCAGTATTCCAAGGCTGTATCAGGGTACAGGGTATCTGGGCAAGCTTAGTATTCCAGGGCAGTATCAGGGTACAGGGTATCTGGGCAGGCTGAGTATTCCAGGGCAGTATCAGGGTACGGGGTATCTGGGCAGGCTCAGTATTCCCGGGTAGTATCGGGGACAGAGTACCTGGCCAGGCTTAGTATTCCAAAGCTGTATCAGGGTACAGGGTGACTGGGCCAGCTTAGAATTCCCGGGCAGTATCAGGGTACAGAGTATCTGGGCATGGTCAGCATAGCAAGGCAGTATCAGGGTACAGGGTATCTGGGCATGTTCAGTATTCCCAGGCAGTAGCAGGGTACAGGGAATCTGGACATGCTCTGCATTCCCAGTTCGTACCAGGGTACAGGGTATCGGGGAGCTCAGCATTCCCAGTCAGTATCAGGGTACAGGGAATCTGGACAGGCTCAGCATTCCCAGGTAGGATCAGGGTACAGGCTATCTGGGCATGATCAGTATTCCCGGGCAGCATCAGAGTACAGTGTATCTGGGCAGGCTCAGCATTCCCAGGCAGTATCAGGGTACAGGGAATCTGGGCAGGCTCAGTATTCCCGGGCAGTATTGGGGACAGATTATCTGGTCAGCTCAGTATTCCAAGGCTGTATCAGGGTACAGGGTATCTGGGCAGGCTGAGTATTCCAGGGCAGTATCAGGGTACGGGGTATCTGGGCAGGCTCAGTATTCCCGGACAGTATCGGGGACAGAGTATCTGGCCAGGCTTAGTATTCCAAAGCTGTATCAGGATACAGGGTGACTGGGCTAGCTTAGAATTCCCGGGCAGTATCAGGGTACAGAGTATCTGGGCATGGTCAGCATAGCAAGGCAGTATCAGGGTACAGGGTATCTGGGCATGTTCAGTATTCCCAGGCAGTAGCAGGGTACAGGGAATCTGGACAGGCTCAGCATTCCCAGTTCGTATCAGGTACAGGGTATCAGGGAGCTCAGCATTCCCAGTCAGTATCAGGGTACAGAGTATCTGGGCATGATCAGTATTCCCGGGCAGCATTAGAGTACAGTGTATCTGGGCAACTCAGCATTCCCAGGGCAGTATCAGGGTACAGGGTATCTGGACAGGCTCAGTATTCCCAGGCAGTATCAGGATCAGACTATCTGGCCAGGCTTAGTATTCCAAGGCTGTATCAGGGTAAAGGGTATACCTAGTATTCCCAAGCAGTATCAGGGTGCAGAGTATCTAGGCATGCTCAGTATTCCCAGGAGGTATCAGGGTACAGGGTATCTGGGGAACTCAACACTCCCCGTTTCTACTTCCTGCCCAAAATTCACAAACCTGACTGCCCCGGCCGACCCATTCTCTCAGCCTGTTCCTGCCCCACTGAACTCATCTCTGCATACCTCGACATGGTCCTGTCCCCCTTGGTCCAAGAACTCCCCACCTATGTTCAGGACACCACCCACGCCCTCCACCTGTATACGTCCATCCCCCATCAAGAAGGACTCAAAGCTCTCCACTTCTTCCTTTCCCGCCGTACCAACCAGTATCCTTCCACTGACACCCTCCTTCGACTGACTGAACTGGTCCTCACCCTGAACAACTTCTCTTTCCAATCCTCCCACTTCCTCCAAACCAAAGGAGTAGCCATGGGCACCCGCATGGGCCCCAGCATGGGCCTCATCGTAGGATATGTGGAACAGTCCATCTTCCGCAACTACACTGGCACCACCCCCCACCTTTTCCTCTGCTAAATCGATGACTGTATCGGCGCTGCCTTGTGCCACGAGGAGGTTGAACAGTTCATCCACTTTACCAACACCTTCTACCTGACCTCAAATTTACCTGGACCGTCTCAGACTCCTCCCTCCCCTTCCGAGACCTTTCCATTTCTATCTCGGACGACCAAATCAACACAGACATTCACTATAAACCGACTGACTCCCATAGCTACCTAGAGTACACCTTCTCCCACCCTGTCCCTGTAAAAACGTCATCCCATATTCCCAATTACTTCGTCTCCGCCACATCTGCTCCCAGGAGGACCAGTTCCAATACCATACAACCCAGATGGCCTCCTTCTTCAAAGACCGCAATTTCCCCCCCAAACGTGATCGACGATGCCCTCCACCGCATCTTCTCCATTTCCCGTTCCTCTGCCCTTGAGCTCTGCCCCTCCAATTGCCACCAGGACAGAACCCCACTGGTCCTCACCTACCACCTCACCAACCTCCATATACATCACATCATCCGTCGTCATTTCCGCCACTTCCAAAAGGACCCCACCACCAGGGATATATTTCCCTCCCCTCCCCTATCAGCGTTCCTAAAAGAACACTCCCTCTGTGACTCCCTCGTCAGGTCCACACCCCCCACCAACCCAACCTCCACTCCCGGCACATTCCCCTGCAACCGCAAGAAATGCAAAACTATCGCTCACACCTCCCCCCTCACTTCCCTCCAAGGGATCCTTCCATATCCACCACAAATTCACCTGTACCTCAACACACATCATTTACCGCATCCGCTGCACCCGATGTGGCCTCCTCAATATTGGGGAGACAGGCCGCCTACTTGCGGAACATTTCAGAGAACACCTCTGGGACACCCGGACCAACCAACCCAACCATCCCGTGGCTCAACATTTCAACTCCCCCTCCCACTCCACCAAGGGCATGCACGTCCTTGGACTCCTCCATCGCCAGACCATAGCAACACGACGACTGGAGGAAGAGCGTCTCATCTTCCGCCTAGGAACCCTCCGCCCACAAGGGATGAACTCAGATTTCTCCAGTTTCCTCATTTCCCCTCAGCCCACCTTGTCTCAGTCTAATCCTTCGAACTCAGCACCGTCTTCCTAACCTGCCATCTTCTTCCTGACCTCTCCGCCCCCACCCCCACTCCGGCCTATCACCCTCACCTTAACCTCCTTCCAACTATCGCATTTCCAATGCCCCTCCCTCAAGTCCCTCATCCCTACCTTTTATCTTAGCCTGCTGGACAGACTTTCCTCATTCCTGAAGAAGGGCTCATGCCCAAAACGTCGATTCTCCTGCTCCTTGGATGCTGCCTGACCTGCTGCGCTTTTCCAGCAACACAATGTCAGCTCTGATCTCCAGCATCTGCAGTCCTCATTTTCTCCTGGCTCAACATTCCCCGCCAGTATCAGGGTATATGGGCATAATCAGTATTCTTGGGCAGTATCAGGGTACAAGGTATCTGGGCAGGTTCAGTATTCCCAGCCAGTATTGGGTACAGAGTATCTGGCCAGGCTCAGTAATCCAAGCCAGTATCAGGATACAGGGTATCTGGGCAAGCTTAGTATTCCAGGGCAGTATCAGGGTGCAGAGTATCTGAAATGACAAAGTGAGGACTGCAGATGCTGGAGAAGGGCTTATGCCCGGAATGTCGATTCTCCTGCTCCTTTGATGCTGCGCTTTTCCAGCAATACATTTTTAAGTGCAGAGCATCTGGGCAGGCTCAGCATTCCCAGGCTGTATCACAGTACAGTGTATCTTGACAGCTCAGTATTCCCGGGCAGTATCAGGGTACAGGGAATCTGGGGCAGGCACAGTATTCCCTGGCAGTATCAGGGTACAGGGTATCTGGGCATGTTCAGTTTTCCCGGACAGTATCAAGGTTCATATTATCTGGGCATGTTCAGTATTCCCGGGCAGTATCAGGGTACAGGGTATCTGGGCAGGCACAGTATTCCCTGGCAGTATCAGGGTACAGGGTATCTGGGCATGTTCAGTTTTCCCGGGCAGTATCAGGGTACAGGGTATCTGGGTATGCCCAGCATTCCATGGCAGTACCAGGGTACAGGGTATCTGGGCATGTTCAGTATTCCCAGGCAGTATCAGGGTACAGACCATCTGGGCATGTTCAGTATTCCCAGGCAGTATCAGGGTACAGGGTATCTGGGCATGATCAGTATTCCCAGGCAGTATCAGGGTACAGAGTATCTGAAATGACAAAGTGAGGACTGCAGATGCTGGAGAAGGGCTTATGCCCGGAATGTCGATTCTCCTGCTCCTTTGATGCTGCGCTTTTCCAGCAATACATTTTTAAGTGCAGAGCATCTGGGCAGGCTCAGCATTCCCAGGCTGTATCACAGTACAGTGTATCTTGACAGCTCAGTATTCCCGGGCAGTATCAGGGTACAGGGAATCTGGGCAGGCACAGTATTCCCTGGCAGTATCAGGGTACAGGGTATCTGGGCATGTTCAGTTTTCCCGGACAGTATCAAGGTTCATATTATCTGGGCATGTTCAGTATTCCCGGGCAGTATCAGGGTACAGGGTATCTGGGCAGGCACAGTATTCCCTGGCAGTATCAGGGTACAGGGTATCTGGGCATGTTCAGTTTTCCCGGGCAGTATCAGGGTACAGGGTATCTGGGTATGCCCAGCATTCCATGGCAGTACCAGGGTACAGGGTATCTGGGCATGTTCAGTATTCCCAGGCAGTATCAGGGTACAGACCATCTGGGCATGTTCAGTATTCCCAGGCAGTATCAGGGTACAGGGTATCTGGGCATGATCAGTATTCCCAGGCAGTATCAGGGTACAGAGTATCTGGGCATGCTCAGCATTCCACAGTAGTATCAGGGTACAGGGTATCTGGGCAGGCTCATATTTACCAGGCAGTATCGGGGACAGATTATCTGGCCAGGCTCAGTATTGCAAGGATGAATCAGGGTACAGATTATCTGGGGAGCTCAGCACTCTCAGGTAGTATCAAGGTACAGGGTATCTGGGCAAGCTTGTATTCCCGGGCAGTATCAGGGTATCTGGGCAGTCTCAGTATTTCCGGGCAATATCAGAGTGCAGGGTATCTGGACAGGCTCAGCATTCCCAGGTAGTATCAAGGTACAGGGTATCTGGGGAGCTCAGCATTCCCAGGTAGTATCAAAGTACAGGGTGTCTGGACAGGCTCAGCATTCCCTGGTAGTATCAGGGTATCTGGGCATGATCAGTATTCCCGGGCAGTATCAGGGCACAGGGTATCTGGGCAGCTCAGTATTTCCGGGCAGTATCAGGGTACAGGGTATCTGGGCAGGTTCAGTATTCCCAGGCAGTATCAGGGTACATGGTATCTGGGCAAGTGCAGTATTCCCCGGTAGTATCAGGGTACAGGTTATCTTCGCAGGCTCAGTACTCCCAGGCAGTATCAGGGCACAGGGTATCTGGACAGGCTCAGTATTCCTGAGTAGTATCGGGGTACAAGGTATCGGGGCAGGCTCAGTATTCCCAGACATAATCAGGGTACAGGGTATCTGGGCAGCTCAGTATTTCCGGGCAGTATCGGGGACAGATTATTTGGTCAGGCTTAGTAAGGCTGTATCAGGGTACAGGGTATCTGGGCAGGCTCAGTATTCCCGGGCAATATCAGTGTACAGGATATCTGGGCAGGCACAGTATTCCTAGGCAGTAGCAGGGTACAGGGTATCTGGACAGGCTCAGCATTCCCAGGTAGTATCAAGGTACAGGGTGACTGGACAGCTTAGTATTCACAGGCAGTATCCGATTACAGGGAATCTGGGCAGGTGCAGTATTCCCGGACAGTATCAGGTTTCAGGATATCTGCGCAGCTCAGTATTCCCGGGCAGTACTGGGGACAGATTATCTGGCCACGGTCAGTATTCCAAGGCAGTATCAGGGCACAGGTATCAGGGCAGGATCAGCATTCCCGGTTCATATCAGGGTACAGGGTATCTGGGGAGCTCAGCATTCCCAGTCAGTATCAGGGTACAGGGAATCTGGACACGCTCAGCACTCCTTGGTAGGAGTATCTGGTACAGAGTATCTGGGCATGATCAGTATTCCCGGGCAGCATTAGAGTACAGTGTACCTGGGCAGCTCAGCATTCCCAGGGCAGTATCATCGTACAGGGTGTCTGGGCAGGCTCAGTATTCCCAGGCAGTATCATCGTACAGGGTATCTGGGCAGGCAGTATCAGGGTACAGGGTATCTGGGCAGGCTCAGTATTCCCGGGCAGTATCAGGGTACAGGGAATCTGGGCAGGTTCAGTATTCCCGGGCAGTATCAGGGTACAGGGTATCTGGGCAGGCTCAGTATTTCCGGGCAGAATCAACGTACAGATTATCTGGGAATGTTCAGTATTCCCGGGCAGTATCAGGGTACAGGGTATCTGGGCATATTCAGTATTCCCGGGCAGTATCAGGATACAGGGTATCTGGGCAGGCACAGTATTGCCTGGCAGTATCAGGGTACAGGGTATCTGGGCATGTTCAGTTTTCCCAGGTAGTATCAGGGTACAGAGTATCTGGGCATGTTCAGTATTCCCAGGCAGTATCAGGGTACAGGGTACCTGGGCATGCTCAGCATTCCCAGGCGGTACCAGGGTACAGGGTATCTGGGCATGTTCAGTATTCCCAGGCAGTATCAGGGTACAGAGTATCTGGGCATGTTCAGTATTCCCAAGCAGTATCAGAGTACAGGGTATCTGGTTAAAGCACATCAGGTCAGGCAGCATCCAAGGAACAGGAAATTCGACGTTTCGGGCCAGAGCCCTTCATCAGGAATGAGGAGAGGGTGCCAGGCAGGCTAAGATAAAAGGTAGGGAGGAGGGACTTGGGGGAGGGGCGATGGAGATGTGATAGGTGGAAGGAGGTCAAGGTGAGGGTGATAGGCCGGAGTGGGGTGGTGGCGGAGAGGTCAGGAAGAGGATTGCAGGTTAGGAGGGCGGTGCTGAGTTCAAGGGAATCGACTGAGACAGGGTGGGGGGAGAGGAAATGAGGAAACTGGAGAAATCTGAGTTCATTTTTGGGAGGAAGAGAGGTTCTTCAAGGAAGGCATCCTTGCAAAAGGATTTGCAGTAGGTTAAAATCTTCGAGTAAAACGTGAGGTCTGCAGATGCTGGAGATCAGAGCTGAAAATGTGTTGGTGGTCAGGCAGCATCCAAGGAACAGGAAATTCGATGTCGATCTGGGTATCTGGGCATGTTCAGTATTCCCAGGCAGTATCAGGGTACAGACTCTCTGGGCAGGTTCAGTATTCCCAGGCAGTATCAGGGTACAGAGTATCTGGGAGATGTGGTGGCCTCTTACCCACCCTTGATCTATTTATAGTCACCCCGTGCTGGCCTCTTACCCGCCCTCGATCTATTTATAGCCAACTGCCGCTGTGACATTAACTGACTCGACCTGTCCACCCCTCTTACCCACTCCAACCTCTCACCCTCAGAACGTGCAGCCCTCCACTCCCTCCGCTCCAACCCCAACCTCACCATCAAACCGGCAGACAAGGGAGGCGCGGTAGTAGTTTGGCGCACCGACCTTTATAACGCTGAGGCCAAACGCCAGCTCGCGGACGCCTCCTCCTATTGCCCCCTTGACCATGACCCCACCTCCCACCACCAAACCATCATCTCCGAGACCATCCATAACCTCATCACCTCAGGGGATCTCCCATCCACCGCCTCTAACCTCATAGTCCCACAACCCTGCACCGCCCGTTTCTACCTCCTGCCCAAAATCCACAAACCTGACTGCCCCGGCCGACCCATTGTCTCAGCCTGCTCCTGCCCCACTGAACTCATCTCCGCGTACCTCGACACAGTTCTGTCCCCTTTAGTCCAAGAACTCCCCACCTACGTTCAGGACACCACCCATGCCCTCCACCTCCTCCATGATTTTCGCTTCCCCGGTCCCCAACGCCTTATCTTCATGATGGACATCCAGTCCCTGTACACCTCCATCCCCCATCACGAAGGACTCAAAGCCCTCCGCTTCTTCCTTTCCCGCCGCACCAACCAGTACCCTTCCACTGACACCCTCCTTCGACTGACTGAACTGGTCCTCACCCTGAATAACTTCTCTTTCCAATCCTCCCACTTCCTCCAAACTAAAGGAGTTGCCATGGGCACCCGCAATGGCCCCAGCTATGCCTGTCTCTTTGTAGGATATGTGGAACAGTCCATCTTCTGCAACTACACTGGCACCACCCCCCACCTTTTCCTCCGCTACATCGATGACTGTATCGGCGCTGCCTCGTGCTCCCATGAGGAGGTTGAACAATTCATCAACTTTACCAACACCTTCCATCCCGACCTCAAATTCACCTGGACTGTCTCAGACTCCCCTTCCTAGACCTTTCCATTTCTATCTCGGGCGACCGACTCAACACAGACATCTACTATAAACCGACTGACTCCCACAGCTACCTGGACTACACCTCCTCCCACCCTGCCCCCTGTAAAAACTCCATCCCATATTCCCAATTCCTTCGTCTCCGCCGCATCTGCTCCCAGGAGGACCAGTTTCAATACCGTACAGCCCAGATGGCCTCCTTCTTCAAGGACTGCAGATTCCCCCCAGACGTGATCGACGATGCCCTCCACCGCATCTCCTCCACTTCCTGCTCCTCCGCCCTTGAGCCCCGCCCCTCCAACCGCCACTAAGACAGAACCCCACTAGTTCTCACCTACCACCCCACCAACCTCCGTATACAGCGTATTATCCGCCATCATTTCCGCCAACTCCAAATGGACCCCACCACCAGGGATATATTTCCCTCCCCTCCCCTATCAGCGTTCCGCAAAGACCACTCCCTTCGTGACTCCCTCGTCAGGTCCACACCCCCCACCAACCCAACCTTCACTCCCGGCACCTTCCCCTGCAACCACAGGAAATGCAAACCTTGCACCCACACCTCCTCCCTTACTTCCCTCCAAGGCCCCAAGAGATCCTTCCATATCTGCCACAAATTCACCTGCACCTCCACACACATCATCTATTGCATCCGTTGCACCCGATGTGGCCTCCTCTATATTGGGGAGACGGGCCGCCAACTTGCAGAACGCTTCAGGGAACACCTCTAGGATGCCCGGACCAACCAACCCAACCACCCCGTGGCTCAACACTTTAGCTCTCCCTCCCACTCCACCGAGGACATGCAGGTCCTTGGACTCCTCCATCGCCAGAACATAACAACATGACAGTTGGAGGAAGAGCGCCTCATCTTCCGCCTGGGAACCCTCCAACCACAAGGGATGAACTCAGATTTCTCCAGTTTCCTCATTTCCCCTCCCCCCACCTTGTCTCAGTCGATTCCCTTGAACTCAGCACCGCCCTCCTAACCTGCAATCCTCTTCCTGACCTCTCCGCCCCACCCCACTCCGGCCTATCACCCTCACCTTGACCTCCTTCCACCTATCACATCTCCATCGCCCCTCCCCCAAGTCCCTCCTCCCTACCTTTTATCTTAGCCTGCCTGGCACCCTCTCCTCATTCCTGATGAAGGGCTCTGGCCCGAAACGTCGAATTTCCTGTTCCTTGGATGCTGCCTAACCTGATGTGCTTTAACCAGCAACACATTTTCATTACAGAGTATCTGGGCATGCTCAGCATTCCAGGGCAGTATCAGGGTACAGGGTATCTGGGCATGTTCAGTATTCCCAGGCAATATCAGGTTACAGGGTATCTGGGCAGGCTCATATTCCCCAGGCAGTATCGGGGACAGATTATCTGGCCAGGCTCAGTCTTGCAAGGCTGAATCAGGGTACAGATTATCTGGGGAGCTCAGCATTCCCAGGTAGTATCAGGGTACAGGGTATCTGGGCAAGCTTAGTATTCCCGGGCAGTATCAGGGTACAGGGTATCTGGGCAGGCTCAGTATTCCCGGGCAATATCAGAGTGCAGGGTATCTGGGGAGCACAGAATTGCAGGGCAGTATCAGCGCTCAGGCTATCTGGGCAGCTCAGTATTCCCAGGCAGTATCAGGGCACAGGGAATCTGGGCAGGCTCAGTATTCCCAGGCAATGTCTGGATACAAGGTATCTGGGCAGATGCAGTATTCCCGGACAGTATCAGGCTACAGGTTATCTTGGCAGACTCAGTACTCCCAGGAGAAAGTGAGGACTGCAGATGATGGAGATCAGAGCTGAAAATGTGTTGCTGGAAAAGTGCAGCAGGTCAGGCAGCATCCAAGGAACAGTAGAATCGACGTTTCAGGCATCAGATTCCTGACCAGATCAGCCTAACCTGCTGCGCTTTTTCAGCAACACATTTTCAGCCCAGTACTCCCAGGCAGTATCAGGGCACAGGATATCTGGGCAGGCACAGTACTCCCGGGCAGTATCAGGGTACAGGGAATCTGGGCAGGTTCAGTATTCCCAGGCAATATCAGGGTACAGGGTATTTGGGGTGGTGCAGTATTCCCGGGCAGTATCAGGGTACAGGTTATCTTGGCAGGCTCAGTACTCCCAGGCAGTATCAGGCTACAGGGTACCATGGCAGGTGCAGTATTCCCGGACAGTAATAGGGTACAGGGTATCTGGGCAGGAGCAGTATTCCCCGGCAGTATCAGGGTACACGTTATCTTGGCAGGCTCAGTATTCCCGGGCAGTATCAGAGCACAGTGAATCTGGGCAGGCTTAGTATTCCCAGGCAGTATCAGGATACAGGGTATCTGGGCAGGTGCAGTATTCCCGGACAGTATCAGGTTTTGGGGTATCTGGGCAGCTCAGTATTCCCGAGCAGTATTGGGGACAGATTATCTGGCCACGGTCAGTATTTCAAGGTTGTATCAGGGTACAGGGTATCTGAGCAAGCTTAATATTCCTGGGCAGTATCAGGGCATAGGGTATCTGGGCAGGCTCAGCATTCCCGGTTCGTATCAGGGTACAGGGTATCTGGGAAGCTCAGCATTCCCAGCCAGTATCAGGGTACAGGGAATCTGGACAGGCTCAGCACTCCTTGGTAGGATCAAGGTACAGAGTATCTGGGCATGATCAGTATTCCCGGTCAGCATTAGAGTACAGTGTATCTGGGCAGCTCAGCATTCCCAGGGCAGTATCATCGTACAGGGTATCTGGGCAGGCTCAGTATTCCCAGGTAGTATCAGGATACAGGGTATCTGGGCAGGTGCAGTATTCCCGGACAGTATCAGGTTTCAGGATATCTGCGCAGCTCAGTATTCCCGGGCAGTATTGGGGACAGATTATCTGGCCATAGTCAGTATTCCAAGGCTGTATCAGGGTACAGGGTATCTGAGCAAGCTTAATACTCCTGGGTGGTATCAGGGCACAGGTATCGGGACAGGATCAGCATTCCCGGTTCATATCAGGGTACAGGGTATCTGGGGAGCTCAGCATTCCCAGTCAGTATCAGGGTACAGGGAATCTGGACAGGCTCAGCACTCCTTGGTAGGATCAAGGTACAGAGTATCTGGGCATGATCAGTATTCCCGGGCAGCATTAGAGTACAGTGTATCTGGGCAGCTCAGCATTCCCAGGGCAGTATCAGGGTACAGGGAATCTGGGCAGGTTCAGTATTCCCGGGCAGTATCAAGGTATTGGGTATCTGGGCAGGCTCAGTATTTCCGGGCACTATCAGGGTTCGGATTATCTGGGCATGTTCAGTATTCCCGGGCAGTATCAGGATACAGGGTATCTGGGCAGGCACAGTATTGCCTGGCAGTATCAGGGTACAGGGTATCTGGGCATGTTCAGTTTTCCCAGGTAGTATCAGGGTACAGAGTATCTGGGCATGTTCAGTATTCCCAGGCAGGATCAGAGTACAGGGTATCTGGTTAAAACACAGCAGGTCAGGCAGCATCCAAGGAACAGGAAATTTGACGTTTCGGGCCAGAGCCCTTCATCAGGAATGAGGAGAGGGTGCCAGGCAGGCTAAGATAAAAGGTAGGGAGGAGGGACTTGGGGGAGGGGCGATGGAGATGTGATAGATGGAAGGAGGTCAAGGTGAGGGTGATTGGCCGGAGTGGGGTGGGGGCGGAGAGGTCAGGAAGAGGATTGCAGGTTAGGAGGGCGGTGCTGAGATCAAGGGAATCGACTGAGACAGGGTGGGGGGAGAGGAAATGAGGAAACTGGAGAAATCTGAGTTCATTTTTGGGAGGAAGAGAGCTTCTTCAAGGAAGACATCCTTGCAAGAGGATTCGCAGTAGGTTAAAATCTTTGAGTAAAACGTGAGGTCTGCAGATGCTGGAAATCAGAGCTGAAAATATGTTGGTGGTTAAAGTACAGCAGGTCAGGCAGCATCCAAGGAACAGGAAATTCAACGTCGAATTTCCTGTTCCTTGGATGCTGCCTGACCTGCTGTGCTTTAACCAGCAACACATTTTCAGCTCTGATCTCCAGCATCTGCAGACCTCACGTTTTACTCTACAGGGTATCTGGGCAGGCTCAGTATTTCCGGGCAGTATCAGGGTACAGATCATCTGCGCATGTTCAGTATTCCCAGGCAGTATCAGGGTACAGGGTATTTGGGCAGGCACAGTATTCCCTGGCAGTATCAGTGTACAGGGTATCTGGGCATGTTCAGTTTTCCCAGGCAATACCAGGGTACAGGGTATCTGGGCATGTTCAGTATTCCCAGGCAGTATCAGGGTACATACTATCTGAGCAGGTTCAGTATTCCCAGGCAGTATCAGGGTACGGAGTATCTGGGCATGCTCAGCATTCCACGGCAATATCAGAATACAGGGTATCTAGCAGTATATTCCCCAGCTCATATTCCCCAGGCAGTATCGGGGACAGATTATCTGGCCAGGCTCAGTCTTGCAAGGCTGAATCAGGGTACAGATTATCTGGGGAGCTCAGCATTCCCAGGTAGTATCAAGGTACAGGGTATCTGGGCAAGCTTAGTATTCCCGGGCAGTATCAGGGTACAGGGTATCTGGGCAGGCTCAGTATTCCCGGGCAATATCAGAGTGCAGGGTATCTGGGGAGCACAGAATTGCAGGGCAGTATCAGTGTACAGGATATCTGGGCAAGCACAGTATTCCCAGGCAGCAGCAGGGTACAGGGTATCTGGACAGGCTCAGCATTCCCAGGTAGTATCAAGGTACAAGGTATCTGGGGAGCTCAGCATTCCCAGGTGGTATCAGGGTACAGGGTGTCTGGACAGGCTCAGGCTTAGTATTCCCCGGCAGTATCAGCGCTCAATCTATCTGGGCTGCTTAGTATTCCCAGGCAGTATCAGGATACAGTGTACCTGGACAGGCTCAGTATTCCCGGGCAGTATCAGGGTACAGGTTACCTTGGCAGGCTCAGTATTCCCGGGCAGTATCAGAGCACAGTGAATCTGGGCAGGCTTAGATTTCCCAGGCAATATCAGGGTACAGGGTACCTGGGCAGGTGCAGTATTCCTGGACCGTATCAGGGTACAGGGTATCTGGGCAGGTGCAGTATTCCCCGGCAGTATCAGAGCACAGTGAATCTGGGAAGGTGCAGTATTCCCAGACAGTATCAGGTTTTGGGGTATGTGGACAGCTCAGTATTCCCGGGCAATATTGGGGACAGATTATCTGGCCACGGTCAGTATTCCAAGGCTGTATCAGGGTACAGGGTATCTGGGCATGTTCAGTATTCCCAGGCAGTATCAGGGTACAGACCATCTGGGCATGTTCAGTATTCCCAGGCAGTACCAGGGTACAGGGTATCTGGGCATGTTCAGTATTCCCAGGCAGTATCAGGGTACAGACCATCTAGGCATGTTCAATATTCCCAGGCAGTATCAAGGTACAGAGTATCTGGGCATGCTCAGCATTCCCAGGCAGTACCAGGGTACAGGGTATCTGGGCATGTTCAGTATTCCCAGGCAGTATCAGGGTACATACTATCTGAGCAGGTTCAGTATTCCCAGGCAGTATCAGGGTACACGGTACCTGGGCATGCTCATATATCCCAGGCAGTATCGGGGACAGATTATCTGGCCAGGCTCAGTCTTGCAAGGCTGAATCAGGGTACAGATTATCTGGGGAGCTCAGCATTCCCAGGTAGCATCAAGGTACAGGGTATCTGGGCAAGCTTACTATTCCCGGGCAGTATCAGTGTACAGGATATCTGGGCAGGCTCAGTTTTCCCGGGTAATATCAGAGTGCAGGGTATCTGGAGAGCACAGAATTGCAGGGCAGTATCAGTGTACAGGATATCTGGACAGGCTCAGCATTCCCAGGTAGTATCAGGGTACAGGGTGTCTGGGCAGGCTTAGTATTCCCCAGCAGTATCAGCGCTCAATCTATCTGGGCAGCTTAGTATTCCCAGGCAGTATCAGGATACAGTGTACCTGGACAGGCTCAGTATTCCCGGGCAGTATCAGGATACAGGGTATCTGGGCAGGCTCAGTATTCCCGGGCAATATCAGTGTGCAGGGTATCTGGGGAGCATAGAATTCCAGGGCAGTATCAGTGTACAGGATATCTGGGCAGGCACAGTATTCCCGGGCAGTAGCAGGGTACAGGGTATCTGGACAGGCTCAGCATTCCCAGGTAGTATCAAGGTACAGGGTATCTGGAGAGCTCAGCATTCCCAGGTAGTATCAGAGTACAGGGTGTCTGGACAGGCTCTGTATTCCCAGGCAGTATCCGATTACAGGGCATCTGGGCAGGCTCAGTATTCCCCAGCAGTATCAGCGTTCAGGCTATCTGGGCAGCTCAGTATTCCCAGGCAGTATCAGGATACAGTGTATCTGGACAGGCTCAGTATTCCCGGGCAGTATCAGGACACAGGGAATCTGGGCAGGCTCAGTATTCCCAGGCAATGTCTGGATACAAGGTATCTGGGCAGATGCAGTATTTCCGGACAGTATCAGGCTACAGGTTATCTTGGCAGGCTCAGTACTCCCAGGAGAAAGTGAGGACTGCAGATGATGGAGATCAGAGCTGAAAATATGTTGCTGGAAAAGCGCAGCATCCAAGGAACAGGAGAATCGACGTTTCAGGCATAAGCCCTTCATCAGGAATCAGATTCCTGACCTGATCAGCCTAACTTGCTGCGCTTTTCCAGCAACACATTTTCAGCCCAGTACTCCCAGGCAATGTCTGGGTACATGGTATTTGGGCTGGTGCAGTATTCCCGGGCAGTATCAGGGTACAGGTTATCTTGGCAGGCTCAGTACTCCCAGGCAGTATCAGGATACAGGGTATCTGGGCAGGCACAGTATTCCCTGGCAGTATCAGGGTACAGGGTATCTGGGCATGTTCAGTTTTCCCAGGCAGTATCAAGGTACAGAGTATCTGGGCATGCTCAGCATTCCAGGGCAGTATCAGGGCATGATCAGTATTCCCAGGCAGTATCAGGGTACAGAGTATCTGGGCATGCTCAGCATTCCCAGGCAGTACCAGGGTACAGGGTATCTGGGCATGTTCAGTATTCCCAGGCAGTATCAGGGTACATACTATCTGAGCAGGTTCAGTATTCCCAGGCAGTATCAGGGTACAGAGTATCTGGGCATGCTCAGCATTCCAGGGCAGTATCAGGGTACAGGGTATTACGGCATGTTCAGTATTCCCAGGCAGTATCAGGGTACGGAGTATCTGGGCATGCTCAGCATTCCACGGCAATATCAGGATACAGGGTATCTAGCAGTATATTCCCCAGCTCATATTCCCCAGGCAGTATCGGGGACAGATTATCTGGCTAGGCTCAGTCTTGCAAGGCTGAATCAGGGTACAGATTATCTGGGGAGCTCAGCATTCCCAGGTACAGGGTATCTGGGCAAGCTTAGTATTCCCGGGCAGGATCAGGGTACAGGGTATCTGGGCAGGCTCAGTATTCCCGGGCAATATCAGAGTGCAGGGTATCTGGGGAGCACAGAATTGCAATGCAATATCAGTGTACAGGATATCTGGGCAAGCACAGTATTCCCAGGCAGCAGCAGGGTACAGGGTATCTGGACAGGCTCAGCATTCCCAGGTGGTATCAGGGTACAGGGTGTCTGGACAGGCTCAGGCTTAGTATTCCCCGGCAGTATCAGCGCTCAATCTATCTGGGCTGCTTAGTATTCCCAGGCAGTATCAGGATGCAGTGTACCTGGACAGGCTCAGTATTCCCGGGCAGTATCAGGGTACAGGTTATCTTGGCAGGCTCAGTATTCCCGGGCAGTATCAGAGCACAGTGAATCTGGGCAAGCTTAGATTTCCCAGGCAGTATCAGGATACAGGGTATCTGGGCAGGTTCAGTATTCCCAGGCAATATCAGGGTACAGGGTACCTGGGCAGGTGCAGTATTCCTGGACCGTATCAGGGTACAGGGTATCTGGGCAGGTGCAGTATTAACCGGCAGTATCAGAGCACAGTGAATCTGGGCAG
Source organism: Hemiscyllium ocellatum (assembly GCF_020745735.1). Classification (NCBI taxonomy): domain Eukaryota; kingdom Metazoa; phylum Chordata; class Chondrichthyes; order Orectolobiformes; family Hemiscylliidae; genus Hemiscyllium; species Hemiscyllium ocellatum. The sequence goes on along the minus strand of NC_083416.1, from coordinate 19,165,115 downwards.
GCTTAGTATTCCCAGGCAGTATCAGGATACAGGGTATCTGGGAAGGTGCAGTATTCCCAGACAGTATCAGGTTTTGGGGTATGTGGACAGCTCAGTATTCCCGGGCAGTATGGGGGACAGATTATCTGGGCAACTCAGTATTCCCGTGCAATATTGGGGACAGATTATCTGGCCACGGTCAGTATTCCAAGGCTGTATCAGGGTACAGGGTATCTGAGCAAGCTTAATATTCCTGGGCAGTATCAGGGCACAGGGTATCGGGGCAGGATCAGCATTCTTGGTTCATATCAGGGTACAGGGTATCTGGGGAGCTCAGCATTCCCAGTCAGTATCAGTGTACAGGGAATCTGGACAGGCTCAGCACTCCTGGATAGGATCAGGGTACAGAGTATCTGGGCATGATCAGTATTCTCGGGCAGCATTAGAGTACAGTGTATCTGGGCAGCTCAGCATTCCCAGGCAGTATCAGGATACAGGGTATCTGGGCAGGTTCAGTATTCCCAGGTAGCATCAAGGTACAGGGTATCTGGGCAGGCTCAGTATTCCCGGGCAGTATCAGGGTACAGGGTATCTGGGCAGGCTCAGTATTCCCGGGCAGTAGCAGGGTACAGGGTATCTGGACAGGCTCAGCATTCCCAGGTAGTATCAACGTACAGGGTATCTGGGCAGGCTCTGTATTCCCGGGCAGTATCAGGGTACAGGGTATGTGGGCAGGCTCAGTATTCCTGGGCAGCATTAGGGTACAGGGTATCTGGGCAGGCTCAGTATTTCCGGGCAGTATCAGGGTACAGATTATCTGGGCATGTTCAGTATTCCCGGGCAGTATCAGGGTACAGGGTATCTGGTCAGGCACAGTATTCCCGGGCAGAATCAGGGTACAGGGTATCTGGGCATGTTCAGTTTTCCCAGGCAGTATCAGGATACAGGATATCTGGGCATGTTCAGTATTCCCAGGCAGTACCAGGGTACAGGGTATCTGGGCATGTTCAGTATTCCCAGGCAGTATCAGGGTATAGACCATCTGGGCATGTTCAGTATTCCCAGGCAGTACCAGGGTACAGGGTATCTGGGCATGTTCAGTATTCCCAGGCAGTATCAGGGTACAGACCATCTGGGCATGTTCAATATTCCCAGGCAGTATCAAGGTACAGAGTATCTGGGCATGCTCAGCATTCCAGGGCAGTATCAGGGTACAGGGTATCTGGGCATGATCAGTATTCCCAGGCAGTATCAGGGTACAGAGTATCTGGGCATTCTCAGTATTCCCGGGCAGTAGCAGGGTACAGGGTATCTGGACAGGCTCAGCATTCCCAGGTAGTATCAACGTACAGGGTATCTGGGCAGGCTCTGTATTCCCAGGCAGTATCAAGGTACAGGGTATCTGGGCAGGCTCTGTATTCCCGGGCAGTATCAGGGTACAGATTATCTGGGCATGTTCAGTATTCCCGGCAGTATCAGGGTACAGGGTATCTGGTCAGGCACAGTATTCCCGGGCAGAATCAGGGTACAGGGTATCTGGGCATGTTCAGTTTTCCCAGGCAGTATCCGGGTACAGGATATCTGGGCATGTTCAGTATTCCCAGGCAGTACCAGGGTACAGGGTATCTGGGCATGTTCAGTATTCCCAGGCAGTATCAGGGTATAGACCATCTGGGCATGTTCAGTATTCCCAGGCAGTACCAGGGTACAGGGTATCTGGGCATGTTCAGTATTCCCAGGCAGTATCAGGGTACAGACCATCTGGGCATGTTCAATATTCCCAGGCAGTATCAAGGTACAGAGTATCTGGGCATGCTCAGCATTCCAGGGCAGTATCAGGGTACAGGGTATCTGGGCATGATCAGTATTCCCAGGCAGTATCAGGGTACAGAGTATCTGGGCATTCTCAGCATTCCCAGGCAGTACCAGGGTACAGGGTATCTGGGCATGTTCAGTATTCCCAGGCAGTATCAGGGTACATACTATCTGAGCAGGTTCAGTATTCTCAGGCAGTATCAGGGTACAGGGTACCTGGGCATGCTCATATTCCCCAGGCAGTATCGGGGACAGATTATCTGGCCAGGCTCAGTCTTGCAAGGCTGAATCAGGGTACAGATTATCTGGGGAGCTCAGCATTCCCAGGTAGTATCAAGGTACAGGGTATCTGGGCAGGCTCAGTATTCCCGGGCAGTATCAGGGTACAGGGTATCTGGGCAGGCTCAGTATCCCCGGGCAGTAGCAGGGTACAGGGTATCTGGACAGGCTCAGCATTCCCAGGTAGTACCAAGGTACAGGGTATCTGGGCAGGCTCAGTATTCCCGGGCAGTATCAGGGTACAGGGTATCTGGGCAGGCTCAGTATTCCCAGGCAGTATCAGGATACAGGGTATCTGGGCAGGCTCAGTATTCCCGGGCAGTATCAGGATACAGGGTATCTGGGCAGGCTCAGTATTCCCGGGCAGTATCAGGGTACAGGGTATCTGGGCAGGCTCAGTATTCCCGGGCAGTAGCAGGGTACAGGGTATCTGGACAGGCTCAGCATTCCCAGGTAGTACCAAGGTACAGGGTATCTGGGCAGGCTCAGTATTCCCGGGCAGTATCAGGGTACAGGGTATCTGGGCAGGCTCAGTATTCCCGGGCAGTATTAGGGTACAGGGTATCTGGGCAGGCAGTGTATTACCGGGCAGTATCAGGGTACAGATTATCTGAGCATGGTCAGTATTCCCGGGCAGTATCAGGGTACAGGTTATCTGGTCAGGCACAGTATTCCCTGGCAGAATCAGGGTACAGGGTATCTGGGGATGTTCAGTATTCCCAGGCAGTATCAGGGTACAGGATATCTGGGCATGTTCAGTATTCCCAGGCAGCACCAGGGTACAGGGTATCTGGGCATGTTCAGTATTCCCAGGCAGTATCAGGGTACAGACCATCTGGGCATGTTCAGTATTCCCAGGCAGTACCAGGGTACAGGGTATCTAGGCATGTTCAGTATTCCCAGGCAGTATCAGGGTACAGACCATCTAGGCATGTTCAATATTCCCAGGCAGTATCAAGGTACAGAGTATCTGGGCATGCTCAGCATTCCAGGGCAGTATCAGGGTACAGGGTATCTGGGCATGATCAGTATTCCCAGGCAGTATCAGGGTACAGAATTTCTGGGCATGCTCAGCAATCCCAGGCAGTACCAGGGTACAGGGTATCTGGGTATGTTCAGTATTCCCAGGCAGTATCAGGGTACATACTATCTGAGCAGGTTCAGTATTCCCAGGCAGTATCAGGGTACATGGTACCTGGGCATGCTCATATTCCCCAGGCAGTATCGGGGACAGATTAGCTGGCTAGGCTCAGACTTGCAAGGCTGAATCAGGGTACAGATTATCTGGGGAGCTCAGCATTCCCAGGTAGTATCAAGGTACAGGGCATCTGGGCAAGCTTAGTATTCCCGGGCAGTATCAGGGTACAGGGTATCTGGGCAGGCTCAGTATTCCTGGGCAATATCAGTGTGCAGGGTATCTGGGGAGCACAGAATTGCAGGGCAGTATCAGTGTCCAGGATATCTGGGCAGGCACAGTATTCCCAGGCAGCAGCAGGGTACAGAGTATCTGGACAGGCTCAGCATTCCCAGGTAGTATCAAGGTACAGGGTATCTGGGGAGCTCAGCATTCCTAGGTAGTATCAGGGTACAGGGTGTCTGGGCAGGCTTAGTATTCCCCGGCAGTATCAGAGCACAGTGAATCTGGGCAGGCTTAGTATTCCCAGGCAGTATCAGGATACAGGGTATCTGGGAAGGTGCAGTATTCCCAGACAGTATCAGGTTTTGGGGTATGTGGACAGCTCAGTATTCCCGGGCAGTATTGGGGACAGATTATCTGGGCAACTCAGTATTCCCGTGCAATATTGGGGACAGATTATCTGGCCACGGTCAGTATTCCAAGGCTGTATCAGGTAACAGGGTATCTGAGCAAGCTTAATATTCCTGGGCAGTATCAGGGCACAGGGTATCGGGGCTGGATCAGCATTCTCGGTTCATATCAGGGTACAGGGTATCTGGGGAGCTCAGCATTCCCAGTCAGTATCAGTGTACAGGGAATCTGGACAGGCTCAGCACTCCTGGATAGGATCAGGGTACAGAGTATCTGGGCATGATCAGTATTCTCGGGCAGCATTAGAGTACAGTGTATCTGGGCAGCTCAGCATTCCCAGGCAGTATCAGGATACAGGGTATCTGGGCAGGTTCAGTATTCCCAGGTAGTATCAAGGTACAGGGTATCTGGGCAGGCTCAGTATTCCCAGGTAGTACCAAGGTACAGGGTATCTGGGCAGGCTCAGTATTCCCGGGCAGTATCAGGGTACAGGGTATCTGGGCAGGCTCGGTATTCCCGGGCAGTATTAGGGTACAGGGTATCTGGGCAGGCAGTGTATTTCCAGGCAGTATCAGGGTACAGATTATCTGGGCATGTTCAGTATTCCCGGGCAGTATCAGGGTACAGGTTATCTGGTCAGGCACAGTATTCCCTGGCAGAATCAGGGTACAGGGTATCTGGGCATGTTCAGTTTTCCCAGGCAGTATCAGGGTACAGGATATCTGGGCATGTTCAGTATTCCCGGGCAGTATCAGGGTACAGGGTATCTGGTCAGGCACAGTATTCCCGGGCAGAATCAGGGTACAGGGTATCTGGGCATGTTCAGTTTTCCCAGGCAGTATCAGGGTACAGGATATCTGGGCATGTTCAGTATTCCCAGGCAGTACCAGGGTACAGGGTATCTGGGCATGTTCAGTATTCCCGGGCAGTATCAGGGTATAGACCATCTGGGCATGTTCAGTATTCCCAGGCAGTACCAGGGTACAGGGTATCTGGGCATGTTCAGTTTTCCCAGGCAGTATCAGGGTACAGACCATCTGGGCAGGTTCAATATTCCCAGGCAGTATCAAGGTACAGAGTATCTGGGCATGCTCAGCATTCCAGGGCAGTATCAGGGTACAGGGTATCTGGGCATGATCAGTATTCCCAGGCAGTATCAGGGTACAGAGTATCTGGGCATTCTCAGCATTCCCAGGCAGTACCAGGGTACAGGGTATCTGGGCATGTTCAGTATTCCCAGGCAGTATCAGGGTACATACTATCTGAGCAGGTTCAGTATTCTCAGGCAGTATCAGGGTACAGGGTACCTGGGCAGGCTCATATTCCCCAGGCAGTATCGGGGACAGATTATCTGGCCAGGCTCAGTCTTGCAAGGCTGAATCAGGGTACAGATTATCTGGGGAGCTCAGCATTCCCAGGTAGTATCAAGGTACAGGGTATCTGGGCAGGCTCAGTATTCCCGGGCAGTATCAGGGTACAGGGTATCTGGGCAGGCTCAGTATTCCCGGGCAGTAGCATGGTACAGGGTATCTGGACAGGTTCAGCATTTCCAGGTAGTACCAAGGTACAGGGTATCTGGGCAGGCTCAGTATTCCCGGGCAGTATCATGGTACAGGGTATCTGGGCAGGCTCAGTATTCCCAGGCAGTATCAGGATACAGGGTATCTGGGCAGGCTCAGCATTCCCGGGCAATATCAGGGTACAGGGTATCTGGGCAGGCTCAGTATTCCCGGGCAGTAGCAGGGTACAGGGTATCTGGACAGGCTCAGTATTCCCGGGCAGTATTAGGGTACAGGGTATCTGGGCAGGCTCGGTATTCCCGGGCAGTATTAGGGTACAGGGTATCTGGGCAGGCAGTGTATTTCCGGGCAGTATCAGGGTACAGATTATCTGGGCATGTTCAGTATTCCCGGGCAGTATCAGGGTACAGGTTATCTGGTCAGGCACAGTATTCCCTGGCAGAATCAGGGTACAGGGTATCTGGGCATGTTCAGTTTTCCCAGGCAGTATCAGGGTACAGGATATCTGGGCATGTTCAGTATTCCCAGGCAGTACCAGGGTACAGGGTATCTGGGCATGTTCAGTATTCCCAGGCAGTATCAGGGTACAGACCATCTGGGCATGTTCAGTATTCCCAGGCAGTACCAGGGTACAGGGTATCTGGGCATGTTCAGTATTCCCAGGCAGTATCAGGGTACAGACCATCTAGGCATGTTCAATATTCCCAGGCAGTATCAAGGTACAGAGTATCTGGGCATGCTCAGCATTCCAGGGCAGTATCAGGTTACAGGGTATCTGGGCATGATCAGTATTCCCAGGCAGTATCAGGGTACAGAATTTCTGGGCATGCTCAGCATTCCCAGGCAGTACCAGGGTACAGGGTATCTGGGCATGTTCAGTATTCCCAGGCAGTATCAGGGTACATACTATCTGAGCAGGTTCAGTATTCCCAGGCAGTATCAGGGTACATGGTACCTGGGCATGCTCATATTCCCCAGGCAGTATCGGGGACAGATTAGCTGGCTAGGCTCAGTCTTGCAAGGCTGAATCAGGGTACAGATTATCTGGGGAGCTCAGCATTCCCAGGTAGTATCAAGGTACAGGGCATCTGGGCAAGCTTAGTATTCCCGGGCAGTATCAGGGTACAGGGTATCTGGGCAGGCTCAGTATTCCTGGGCAATATCAGTGTGCAGGGTATCCGGGGAGCACAGAATTGCAGGGCAGTATCAGTGTCCAGGATATCTGGGCAGGCACAGTATTCCCAGGCAGCAGCAGGGTACAGGGTATCTGGACAGGCTCAGCATTCCCAGGTAGTATCAAGGTACAGGGTATCTGGGGAGCTCAGCATTCCCAGGTAGTATCAGGGTACAGGGTGTCTGGGCAGGCTTAGTATTCCCCAGCAGTATCAGAGCACAGTGAATCTGGGCAGGCTTAGTATTCCCAGGCAGTATCAGGATACAGGGTATCTGGGAAGGTGCAGTATTCCCAGACAGTATCAGGTTTTGGGGTATGTGGACAGCTCAGTATTCCCGGGCAGTATTGGGGACAGATTATCTGGGCAACTCAGTATTCCCGTGCAATATTGGGGACAGATTATCTGGCCACGGTCAGTATTCCAAGGCTGTATCAGGGTACAGGGTATCTGAGCAAGCTTAATATTCCTGGGCAGTATCAGGGCACAGGGTATCGGGGCAGGATCAGCATTCTCGGTTCATATCAGGGTACAGGGTATCTGGGGAGCTCAGCATTCCCAGTCAGTATCAGTGTACAGGGAATCTGGACAGGCTCAGCACTCCTGGATAGGATCAGGGTACAGAGTATCTGGGCATGATCAGTATTCTCGGGCAGCATTAGAGTACAGTGTATCTGGGCAGCTCAGCATTCCCAGGCAGTATCAGGATACAGGGTATCTGGGCAGGCTCAGTATTCCCGGGCAGTATCAGGGTACAGGGTATCTGGGCAGGCTCAGTATTCCCGGGCAGTAGCAGGGTACAGGGTATCTGGACAGGCTCAGCATTCCCAGGTAGTATCAACGTACAGGGTATCTGGGCAGGCTCTGTATTCCCGGGCAGTATCAAGGTACAGGGTATCTGGGCAGGCTCAGTATTTCCGGGCAGTATCAGGGTACAGATTATCTGGGCATGTTCAGTATTCCCGGGCAGTATCAGGGTACAGGGTATCTGGTCAGGCACAGTATTCCCGGGCAGAATCAGGGTACAGGGTATCTGGGCATGTTCAGTTTTCCCAGGCAGTATCAGGGTACAGGATATCTGGGCATGTTCAGTATTCCCAGGCAGTACCAGGGTACAGGGTATCTGGGCATGTTCAGTATTCTCAGGCAGTATCAGGGTATAGACCATCTGGGCATGTTCATATTCCCAGGCAGTACCAGGGTACAGGGTATCTGGGCATGTTCACTATTCCCAGGCAGTATCAGGGTACAGACCATCTGGGCATGTTCAATATTCCCAGGCAGTATCAAGGTACAGAGTATCTGGGCATGCTCAGCATTCCAGGGCAGTATCAGGGTACAGGGTATCTGGGCATGATCAGTATTCCCAGGCAGTATCAGGGTACAGAGTATCTGGGCATTCTCAGCATTCCCAGGCAGTACCAGGGTACAGGGTATCTGGGCATGTTCAGTATTCCCAGGCAGTATCAGGGTACATACTATCTGAGCAGGTTCAGTATTCTCAGGCAGTATCAGGGTACAGGGTACCTGGGCATGCTCATATTCCCCAGGCAGTATCGGGGACAGATTATCTGGCCAGGCTCAGTCTTGCAAGGCTGAATCAGGGTACAGATTATCTGGGGAGCTCAGCATTCCCAGGTAGTATCAAGGTACAGGGTATCTGGGCAGGCTCAGTATTCCCGGGCAGTATCAGGGTACAGGGTATCAGGGCAGGCTCAGTATTCCCGGGCAGTAGCAGGGTACAGGGTATCTGGACAGGCTCAGCATTCCCAGGTAGTACCAAGGTACAGGGTATCTGGGCAGGCTCAGTATTCCCGGGCAGTATCAGGATACAGGGTATCTGGGCCGGCTCAGTATTCCCGGGCAGTATCAGGATACAGGGTATCTGGGCAGGCTCAGTATTCCCGGGCAGTATCAGGGTACAGGGTATCTGGGCAGGCTCAGTATTCCCGGGCAGTAGCAGGGTACAGGGTATCTGGACAGGCTCAGCATTCCCAGGTAGTACCAAGGTACAGGGTATCTGGGCAGGCTCAGTATTCCCGGGCAGTATCAGGGTACAGGGTATCTGGGCAGGCTCAGTATTCCCGGGCAGTATTAGGGTACAGGGTATCTGGGCAGGCAGTGTATTTCCGGGCAGTATCAGGGTACAGATTATCTGGGCATGTTCAGTATTCCCGGGCAGTATCAGGGTACAGGTTATCTGGTCAGGCACAGTATTCCCTGGCAGAATCAGGGTACAGGGTATCTGCGCATGTTCAGTTTTCCCAGGCAGTATCAGGGTACAGGATATCTGGGCATGTTCAGTATTCCCAGGCAGTACCAGGGTACAGGGTATCTGGGCATGTTCAGTATTCCCAGGCAGTATCAGGGTACAGACCATCTGGGCATGTTGAGTATTCCCAGGCAGTACCAGGGTACAGGGTATCTGGGCATGTTCAGTATTCCCAGGCAGTATCAGGGTACAGACCATCTAGGCATGTTCAATATTCCCAGGCAGTATCAAGGTACAGAGTATCTGGGCATGCTCAGCATTCCAGGGCAGTATCAGGGTACAGGGTATCTGGGCATGATCAGTATTCTCAGGCAGTATCAGGGTACAGAATTTCTGGGCATGCTCAGCATTCCCAGGCAGTACCAGGGTACAGGGTATCTGGGCGTGTTCAGTATTCCCAGGCAGTATCAGGGTACATACTATCTGAGCAGGTTCAGTATTCCCAGGCAGTATCAGGGTACAGGGTACCTGGGCATGCTCATATTCCCCAGGCAGTATCGGGGACAGATTATCTGGCTAGGCTCAGTCTTGCAAGGCTGAATCAGGGTACAGATTATCTGGGGAGCTCAGCATTCCCAGGTAGTTTCAAGGTACAGTGCATCTGGGCAAGCTTAGTATTCCCGGGCAGTATCAGGGTACAGGGTATCTGGGCAGGCTCAGTATTCCTGGGCAATATCAGTGTGCAGGGTATCTGGGGAGCACAGAATTGCAGGGCAATATCAGTGTCCAGGATATCTGGGCAGGCACAGTATTCCCAGGCAGCAGCAGGGTACAGGGTATCTGGACAGGCTCAGCATTCCCAGGTAGTATCAAGGTACAGGGTATCTGGGGAGCTCAGCATTCCCAGGTAGTATCAGGGTACAGGGTGTCTGGGCAGGCTTAGTATTCCCCGGCAGTATCAGAGCACAGTGAATCTGGGCAGGCTTAGTATTCCCAGGCAGTATCAGGATACAGTGTACCTAGACAGGCTCAGTATTCCCGGGCAGTATCAGGGTACAGGGTATCTGGGCAGGCTCAGTATTCCTGAGGAATATCAGTGTGCAGGGTATCTGGGGAGCATAGAATTCCAGGGCAGTATCAGTTACAGGATATCTGGGCAGGCACAGTATTCCCAGGCAGTAGCAGGGTACAGGGTATCTGGGCAAGTTCAGTATTCCCAGGCAATATCAGGGTACAGGGTACCTGGGCAGTTGCAGTATTCCTGGACCGTATCAGGGTACAGGGTATCTGGGCAGGTGCAGTATTCCCCGGCAGTATCAGAGCACAGTGAATCTGGGCAGGCTCAGTATTCCCAGGCAGTATCAGGATACAGGGTATCTGGGAAGGTGCAGTATTCCCAGACAGTATCAGGTTTTGGGGTATGTGGACAGCTCAGTATTCCCGGGCAGTATGGGGGACAGATTATCTGGGCAACTCAGTATTCCCGTGCAATATTGGGGACAGATTATCTGGCCACGGTCAGTATTCCAAGGCTGTATCAGGGTACAGGGTATCTGAGCAAGCTTAATATTCCTGGGCAGTATCAGGGCACAGGGTATCGGGGCAGGATCAGCATTCTCGGTTCATATCAGGGTACAGGGTATCTGGGGAGCTCAGCATTGCCAGTCAGTATCAGTGTACAGGGAATCTGGACAGGCTCAGCACTCCTGGATAGGATCAGGGTACAGAGTATCTGGGCATGATCAGTATTCTCGGGCAGCATTAGAGTACAGTGTATCTGGGCAGCTCAGCATTCCCAGGCAGTATCAGGATACAGGGTATCTGGGCAGGTTCAGTATTCCCAGGTAGTATCAAGGTACAGGGTATCTGGGCAGGCTCAGTATTCCCGGGCAGTATCAGGGTACAGGGTATCTGGGCAGGCTCAGTATTCCCGGGCAGTAGCAGGGTACAGGGTATCTGGACAGGCTCAGCATTCCCAGGTAGTATCAACGTACAGGGTATCTGGGCAGGCTCTGTATTCCCGGGCAGTATCAGGGTACAGGGTATCTGGGCAGGCTCAGTATTCCCGGGCAGCATTAGGGTACAGGGTATCTGGGCAGGCTCAGTATTTCCGGGCAGTATCAGGGTACAGATTATCTGGGCATGTTCAGTATTCCCGGGCAGTATCAGGGTACAGGGTATCTGGTCAGGCACAGTATTCCCGGGCAGAATCAGGGTACAGGGTATCTGGGCATGTTCAGTTTTCCCAGGCAGTATCAGGGCACAGGATATCTGGGCATGTTCAGTATTCCCAGGCAGTACCAGGGTACAGGGTATCTGGGCATGTTCAGTATTCCCAGGCAGTATCAGGGTACAGGGTATCTGGGCATGCTCAGCATTCCAGGGCAGTATCAGGGTACAGGGTATCTGGGCATGATCAGTATTCCCAGGCAGTATCAGGGTACAGAGTATCTGGGCATTCTCAGCATTCCCAGGCAGTACCAGGGTACAGGGTATCTGGGCATGTTCAGTATTCCCAGGCAGTATCAGGGTATATACTATCTGAGCAGGTTCAGTATTCTCAGGCAGTATCAGGGTACAGGGTACCTGGGCATGCTCATATTCCCCAGGCAGTATCGGGGACAGATTATCTGGCCAGGCTCAGTCTTGCAAGGCTGAATCAGGGTACAGATTATCTGGGGAGCTCAGCATTCCTAGGTAGTATCAAGGTACAGGGTATCTGGGCAGGCTCAGTATTCCCGGGCAGTATCAGGGTACAGGGTATCTGGGCAGGCTCAGTATTCCCGGGCAGTAGCAGGGTACAGAGTATCTGGACAGGCTCAGCATTCCCAGGTGGTACCAAGGTACAGGGTATCTGGGCAGGCTCAGTATTCCCGGGCAGTATCAGGGTACAGGGTATCTGGGCAGGCTCAGTATTCCCAGGCAGTATCAGGATACAGGGTATCTGGGCAGGCTCAGTATTCCCGGGCAGTATCAGGATACAGGGTATCTGGGCAGGCTCAGTATTCCCGGGCAGTATCAGGGTACAGGGTATCTGGGCAGGCTCAGTATTCCCGGGCAGTAGCAGGGTACAGGGTATCTGGACAGGCTCAGCATTCCCAGGTAGTACCAAGGTACAGGGTATCTGGGCAGGCTCAGTATTCCCGGGCCGTATCAGGGTACAGGGTATCTGGGCAGGCTCAGTATTCCCGGGCAGTATTAGGGTACAGGGTATCTGGGCAGGCAGTGTATTTCCGGGCAGTATCAGGGTACAGATTATCTGGGCATGTTCAGTATTCCCGGGCAGTATCAGGGTACAGGTTATCTGGTCAGGCACAGTATTCCCTGGCAGAATCAGGGTACAGGGTATCTGGGCGTGTTCAGTTTTCCCAGGCAGTATCAGGGTACAGGATATCTGGGCATGTTCAGTATTCCCAGGCAGTACCAGGGTTCAGGGTATCTGGGCATGTTCAATATTCCCAGGCAGTATCAAGGTACAGAGTATCTGGGCATGCTCAGCATTCCAGGGCAGTATCAGGGTACAGGGTATCTGGGCAGGCTCAGTATTCCCAGGCAGTATCAGGATACAGGGTATCTGGGCAGGCTCAGTATTCCCGGGCAGTATCAGGATACAGGGTATCTGGGCAGGCTCAGTATTCCCGGGCAGTATCAGGGTACAGGGTATCTGGGCAGGCTCAGTATTCCCGGGCAGTAGCAGGGTACAGGGTATCTGGACAGGCTCAGCATTCCCAGGTAGTACCAAGGTACAGGGTATCTGGGCAGGCTCAGTATTCCCGGGCAGTATCAGGGTACAGGGTATCTGGGCAGGCTCAGTATTCCCGGGCAGTATTAGGGTACAGGGTATCTGGGCAGGCAGTGTATTTCCGGGCAGTATCAGGGTACAGATTATCTGGGCATGTTCAGTATTCCCGGGCAGTATCAGGGTACAGGTTATCTGGTCAGGCACAGTATTTCCTGGCAGAATCAGGGTACAGGGTATCTGGGCATGTTCAGTTTTCCCAGGCAGTATCAGGGTACAGGATATCTGGGCATGTTCAGTATTCCCAGGCAGTACCAGGGTACACGGTATCTGGGCATGTTCAGTTTTCCCAGGCAGTATCAGGGTACAGACCATCTGGGCATGTTCAGTATTCCCAGGCAGTACCAGGGTACAGGGTATCTGGGCATGTTCAGTATTCCCAGGCAGTATCAGGGTACAGACCATCTAGGCATGTTCAATATTCCCAGGCAGTATCAAGGTACAGAGTATCTGGGCATGCTCAGCATTCCAGGGCAGTATCAGGGTACAGGGTATCTGGGCATGATCAGTATTCCCAGGCAGTATCAGGGTACAGAATTTCTGGGCATGCTCAGCATTCCCAGGCAGTACCAGGGTACAGGGTATCTGGGCATGTTCAGTATTCCCAGGCAGTATCAGGGTACATGGTACCTGGGCATGCTCATATTCCCCAGGCAGTATCAGGGACAGCTTAGCTGGCTAGGCTCAGTCTTGCAAGGCTGAATCAGGGTACAGATTATCTGGGGAGCTCAGCATTCCCAGGTAGTATCAAGGTACAGGGCATCTGGGCAAGCTTAGTATTCCCGGGCAGTATCAGGGTACAGGGTATCTGGGCAGGCTCAGTATTCCTGGGCAATATCAGTGTGCAGGGTATCTGGGGAGCACAGAATTGCAGGGCAGTATCAGTGTCCAGGATATCTGGGCAGGCACAGTATTCCCAGGCAGCAGCAGGGTACAGGGTATCTGGACAGGCTCAGCATTCCCAGGTAGTATCAAGGTACAGGGTATCTGGGGAGCTCAGCATTCCCAGGTAGTATCAGGGTACAGGGTGTCTGGACAGGCTCAGTATTCCTAGGCAGTATCCGATTACAGGGCATCTGGGCAGGTTCAGTATTCCCAGGCAATATCAGGGTACAGGGTATTTGGGGTGGTGCAGTATTCCCAGACAGTATCAGGTTTTGGGGTATCTGGACAGCTCAGTATTCCCGGGCAGTATTGGGGACAGATTATCTGGCCACGGTCAGTATTCCAAGGCTGTATCAGGTTACAGGGTATCTGAGCAAGCCTAATATTCCTGGGCAGTATCAGGGCACAGGGTATCTGGGCAGGCTCAGCATTCCCTGTTCGTATCAGGGTAAAGGGTAACTGGGGAGCTCAGCTTTCCCAGTCAGTATCAGAATACAGGGAATCTGGACAGGCTCAGCACTCCTGGGTAGGTTCAGGGTACAGAGTATCTGGGCATGATCAGTATTCCCGGGCAGCATAAGATTACAGTGTATCTGGGCAGCTCAGCATTCCCAGTGCAGTATCTGCGTACAGGGTATCTGGGCAGGCTCAGTATTCCCGGGCAATATCAGGGTACAGGGTATCTGGGCAGGCTCAGTATACCTGGGCAGTATCAGGGTACAGGGAATCTGGGCAGGTTCAGTATTCCCAGGTAGTTTCAGGGTACAGGGTATCTGGGCAGGCTCAGTATTCCCGGGCAGTATCAGGGTGCATGGTATCTGGGCAGGTGCAGTAGTCCCGGGCACTATCAGGGTACAGGTTATCTTGGCAGGCTCAGTATTCCCGGGCAGTATCAGAGCATAGGGAATCTGGGCAGGATCAGTATTCCCAGGCAGTATCAGGATACAGGGTATCTGGGCAGGTGCAGTATTCCCAGACAGTATCAGGTTTCAGGATATCTGGGCAACTCAGTATTCCCGGGCAATATTGGGGACAGATTATCTGGCCACGGTCAGTATTCCAAGGCTGTATCAGGGTTCAGGGTATCTGAGCAAGCTTAATATTCCTGGGCAGTATCAGGGCACAGGTATCGGGGCAGGATCAGCATTCCCGGTTCATATCAGGGTACAGGGTATCTGGGGAGCTCAGCATTCCCAGTCAGTATCAGGTACAGGGAATCTGGACAGGCTCAGCACTCCTGGGTAGGATCAGGGTACAGAGTATCTGGGCATGATCAGTATTCCCGGGCAGCATTAGAGTACAGTGTATCTGGGCAGCTCAGCATTCCCAGGCAGTATCAGGCTACAGGGTATCTGGGCAGGTTCAGTATTCCCAGGCCGTATCAGGGTGCAGGGTATCTGGGCAGGCTGAGTATTCCCTGGCAGTATCAGGGTACAGGGTATCTGGGCAGGCTCAGTATTCCCGGGCAGTATTAGGGTACAGGGTATCTGGGCAGGCAGTGTATTTCCGGGCAGTATCAGGGTACAGATTATCTGGGCATGTTCAGTATTCCCGGGCAGAATCAGGGTACAGGGTATCTGGGCATGTTCAGTTTTCCCAGGCAGTATCAGGGTACAGGATATCTGGGCATGTTCAGTATTCCCAGGCAGTACCAGGGTACAGGGTATCTGGGCATGTTCAGTATTCCCAGGCAGTATCAGTGTCCAGGATATCTGGGCAGGCACAGTATTCCCAGGCAGCAGCAGGGTACAGGGTATCTGGACAGGCTCAGCATTCCCAGGTAGTATCAAGGTACAGGGTATCTGGGGAGCTCAGCATTCCCAGGTAGTATCAGGGTACAGGGTGTCTGGACAGGCTCAGTATTCCTAGGCAGTATCCGATTACAGGGCATCTGGGCAGGTTCAGTATTCCCAGGCAATATCAGGGTACAGGGTATTTGGGGTGGTGCAGTATTCCCAGACAGTATCAGGTTTTGGGGTATCTGGACAGCTCAGTATTCCCGGGCAGTATTGGGGACAGATTATCTGGCCACGGTCAGTATTCCAAGGCTGTATCAGGTTACAGGGTATCTGAGCAAGCCTAATATTCCTGGGCAGTATCAGGGCACAGGGTATCTGGGCAGGCTCAGCATTCCCTGTTCGTATCAGGGTAAAGGGTAACTGGGGAGCTCAGCTTTCCCAGTCAGTATCAGAATACAGGGAATCTGGACAGGCTCAGCACTCCTGGGTAGGTTCAGGGTACAGAGTATCTGGGCATGATCAGTATTCCCGGGCAGCATAAGATTACAGTGTATCTGGGCAGCTCAGCATTCCCAGTGCAGTATCTGCGTACAGGGTATCTGGGCAGGCTCAGTATTCCCGGGCAATATCAGGGTACAGGATTTCTGGGCAGGTGCAGTATTCCTGAGCAGTATCAGGGTACAGGTTATCTGGGCAGGCTCAGTATTCCCGGGCAGTATCAGGGTGCATGGTATCTGGGCAGGTGCAGTAGTCCCGGGCACTATCAGGGTACAGGTTATCTTGGCAGGCTCAGTATTCCCGGGCAGTATCAGAGCATAGGGAATCTGGGCAGGATCAGTATTCCCGGGCAGTATCAGGATACAGGGTATCTGGGCAGGTGCAGTATTCCCAGACAGTATCAGGTTTCAGGATATCTGGGCAACTCAGTATTCCCGGGCAATATTGGGGACAGATTATCTGGCCACGGTCAGTATTCCAAGGCTGTATCAGGGTACAGGGTATCTGAGCAAGCTTAATATTCCTGGGCAGTATCAGGGCACAGGTATCGGGGCAGGATCAGCATTCCCGGTTCATATCAGGGTACAGGGTATCTGGGGAGCTCAGCATTCCCAGTCAGTATCAGGGTACAGGGAATCTGGACAGGCTCAGCACTCCTGGGTAGGATCAGGGTACAGAGTATCTGGGCATGATCAGTATTCCCGGGCAGCATTAGAGTACAGTGTATCTGGGCAGCTCAGCATTCCCAGGCAGTATCAGGCTACAGGGTATCTGGGCAGGTTCAGTATTCCCAGGCCGTATCAGGGTACAGGGTATCTGGGCAGGCTGAGTATTCCCGGGCAGTATCAGGGTACAGGGTATCTGGGCAGGCTCAGTATTCCCAGTCAGTATCAGGGTACAGGGTATCTGGGCGTGTTCAGTATTCCCAGGCAGTATCAGGGTACAGACCATCTGGGCATGTTCAGTATTCCCAGGCAGTACCAGGGTACAGAGTATCTGGGCATGCTCAGCATTCCCAGGCAGTACCAGGGTACAGGGTATCTGGGCATGTTCAGTATTCCCAGGCAGTATCAGGGTACAGGGTATCTGACCAGGCTCAGTATTGCAAGGCTGAATCAGGGTAAAGATTATCTGGGGAGCTCAGCATTCCCAGGTAGTATCAAGGTACAGGGTATCTGAGCAAGCTTAGTATTCCCGGGCAGTATCAGGGTACAGGGTATCTGGGCAGGCTCAGTATTCCCGGGCAGTATCAGGGTACATGGTATCTGGGCAGGTGCAGTAGTCCCGGGCACTATCAGGGTACAGGTTATCTTGGCAGGCTCAGTATTCCCGGGCAGTATCAGAGCACAGGGAATCTGGGCAGGATCAGTATTCCCAGGCAGTATCAGGTTTCAGGATATCTGGGCAGCTCAGTATTCCCGGGCAGTATTGGGGACAGATTATCTGGCCACGGTCAGTATTCCAAGGCTGTATCAGGGTACAGGGTATCTGAGCAAGCTTAATATTCCTGGGCAGTATCAGGGCACAGGGTATCTGGGCAGGATCAGCATTCCCGGTTCGTATCAGGGTACAGGGTATCTGGGGAGCTCAGCATTCCCAGTCAGTATCAGGGTACAGGGAATCTGGACAGGCTCAGCACTCCTGGGTAGGATCAGGGTACAGAGTATCTGGGCATGATCAGTATTCCCGGGCAGCATTAGAGTACAGTGTATCTGAGCAGCTCAGCATTCCCTGGGCAGTATCATCGTACAGGGTATCTGGGCAGGCTCAGTATTCCCAGGCAGTATCAGGGTACAGGGTATCTGGGCAGGCTCTGTATTCCCGGGCAGTATCAGGGTACAGGGAATCTGGGCAGGTTCAGTATGCCCAGGCAGTATTAGGGTACAGGGTATCTGGGCAGGCTCAGTATTTCTGGGCAGTATCAGGGTACAGATTATCTGGGCATGTTCAGTATTCCCGGGCAGTATCAGGGTACAGGGTATCTGGTCAGGCACAGTATTCCCTGGCAGTATCAGGGTACAGGGTATCTGGGCAAGCTTAGTATTCCCGGGCAGTATCAGGGTACAGGGTATCTGGGCAGGCTCAGTATTCCAGGGCAATATCAGGGTACAGGATATCTGGGCATGCTCAGCATTCCCAGGCAGTACCAGGGTACAGGGTATCTGGGCATGGTCAGTATTCCCAGGCAGTACCAGGGTACAGGGTATCTGGGCATGTTCACTATTCCCAGGCAGTATCAGGGTACAGACCATCTGGGCATGTTCAATATTCCCAGGCAGTATCAAGGTATAGAGTATCTGGGCATGCTCAGCATTCCAGGGCAGTATCAGGGTTTAGGGTATCTGGGCATGATCAGTATTCCCAGGCAGTATCTGGGTACAGAGTATCTGGGCATGCTCAGCATTCCCAGGCAGTACCAGGGTGCAGGGTATCTGGGCATGTTCAGTATTCCCAGGCAGTATCAGGGTACATACTATCTGATGAAGGGCTTATGCCCGAAACGTCGAATTTCCTGTTCCTTGGATGCTGCCTAACCTGCTGTGCTTTAACCAGCAACACATTTTCAGCTACATACTATCTGAGCAGGTTCAGTATTCCCAGGCAGTATCAGGGTACAGGTTATCTGGGCATGTTCACTATTCCCAGGCAGTATCAGGGTATGGAGTATCTGGGCATGCTCACATTCCCGGGCAGTATCAGGGTACGGAGTATCTGGGCATGCTCATATTCCCCAGGCCGTATCGGGGACAGATTATCTGGCCAGGCTCAGTATTGCAAGGCTGAATCAGGGTACAGATTATCTGGGGAGCTCAGCATTCCCAGGTAGTATCAAGGTACAGGGTATCTGGGCAAGCTTAGTATTCCCGGGCAGTATCAGGGTACAGGGTAACTGGGCAGGCTCAGTATTCCCCGGCAATATCAGAGTGCAGGGTTTCTGGGGAGCACAGAATTGCAGGGCAGTATCAGTGTACAGGATATCTGGGCCGGTCACAGTATTCCCAGGCAGCAGCAGGGTACAGGGTATCTGGACAGGCTCAGCATTCCCAGGTAGTATCAAGGTACAGGGTATCTGGAGAGCTCAGCATTCCCAGGTAGTATCAGGGTACAGGGTGTCTGGGCAGGTTTAGTATTCCCCGGCAGTATCAGCGCTCAATCTATCTGGGCACCTTAGTATTTCCAGGCAGTATCAGGATACAGTGTACCTGGACAGGCTCAGTATTCCCGGGCAATATCAGGGTACAGGGTATCTGGGCAGGCTCAGTATTCCCGGATAATATCAGTGTGCAGGGTATCTGGGGAGCATAGAATTCCAGGGCAGTATCAGTTACAGGATATCTGGGCAGGCACAGTATTCCCAGGTAGTATCAAGGTACAGGGTATCTGGAGAGCTCAGCATTCCCAGGTAGCATCAGGGTACAGGGTGTCTGGACAGGCTCAGTACTCCCAGGCAGTATCCGATTACAGGGCATCTGGGCAGGCTCAGTATTCCCCAGCAGTATCAGCGCTCAGGCTATCTGGGAAGCTCAGAATTCCCAGGCAGTATCAGGATGCAGCGTATCTGGACAGGCTCAGTATTCCCAGGCAGTATCAGGGTACATAGTATCTGGGCCTGCTCAGCATTCCCTGGCAGTATCAGGGTACAGGGTATCTGGGCATGTTCAGTTTTCCCAGGCAGTATCAGGGTACAGGATATCTGGGCATGCTCAGCATTCCCAGGCAGTACCAGGGTACAGGGTATCTGGGCATGTTCAGTATTCCCAGGCAGTACCAGGGTACAGGGTATCTGGGCATGTTCAGTATTCCCAGGCAGTATCAGGGTACATACTATCTGAGCAGGTTCAGTATTCCCAGGCAGTATCAGGGTACAGGGTATCTGGGCATGTTCACTATTCCCAGGCAGTATCAGGGTACGGAGTATCTGGGTATGCTCAGCATTCCACGGCAGTATCAGGGTTCAGGGTATCTGGGCAGGCTCATATTTCCCAGGCAGAATCGGGGACAGATTATCTGACCAGGCTCAATATTGCAAGGCTGAATCAGGGTAAGATTATCTGGGGAGCTCAGCATTCCCAGGTAGTATCAAGGTACAGGGTAATTGGACAGGCTCAGCATACCCAGGCAGTACCAGGGCACATGCTATCTGGACGGGCTCAGTATTCCCAGGTAGTATGAGGGTACAGGGTATCTAGTCAGGTGCAGTATTCCAGGGCAGTATTGGGGACAGATTATCTGGAAGGCTCAGTATTGCAAGGCTGAATCAGGGTACAGATTATCTGGGGAGCTCAGCGTTCCCAGGTAGTATCGGGGTACAGGGTTTCTGGACAGCTCAGCATTCCCTGGTAGTATCAGGGTATCTGGGCATGATCAGTATTCCCGGGTAGTGTCAGGGCACAGGGTATCTGGGCAGCTCAGTATTTCCGGGCTGTATCAGGGTACAGGGTATCTGGGCATGATCAGTATTCCCAGGCAGTATGATATCCGGGCAGGTGCAGTATTCCCGGACGTTATCAGGGCACAGGGTATCAGAACAGGCTCAGTATTCCTGGGCATTATCAGGGTACAAGGTATCTGGACAGGCTCAGTATTCCCAGACATAATCAGGGTACAGGTTATCTGGGCAGCTCAGTCATTCCGGGCAGTATCGGGGACAGATTATTTGGCCAGGCTCAGTATTCCAAGCCTGTATCAGGGTACAGGGTATCTGGGCATGCTCATAATTCCCGGGCAATATTAGGGTACAGCGTATCTGGGAAGCACAGAATTCCAGGGCAGTATCAGGGTACAGAGTATCTGGGCATGCTCAGTATTCCCAGGCAGTATCAGGGCACAGGGTGTCTGGGCAGCTCTGTATCCCCAGGTAGATGCAGTAAATAATGTGTGTGGAGGTGCAGGTGAATTTGTGGTGGATATGGAAGGATCCCTTGGGGCCTTGCAGGGAAGTAAGAGGGGAGGTGTGGGCGCTAGTTTTACATTTCATGCAGTTGCAGGGGAAGGTGCCTGGAGCATTATCAGGGTACAGGGTATCTGGGCAGGCTCAGCAGTCCCGGGTAGTTTCAGAGTATCAGGGTATCTGGGCATGTTCAGTATTCCTGGGCAGTATTAGGGCACAGGGTATCTGGGGCAGGCTCAGTGTTCCTGGGCAGTATCAGGGTACAGTGTATCTGGGCAGGCTCAGTGTTCCCAGGCATTATCAGGGTACAGGGCATCTGGTCAGGTTCAGTCTTCCCAGGCAGTAGCCGGGCACAGAGTATCTGGGCAGGCTCAGTACTCCCAGGCAGTATCACACCACCAGTTATCTAGGCAGGCTCAGTATTCCCAGGCAGTATCAGGTACAGGGTATCTGGGCAGGCTCAATACTCCCAGGCATTATCAGGGTACAGGGTATCTGGGCAGGCTCAGTATTCCCAGGCAGTATCAGGGTCAGACTATCTGGCCAGGCTTAGTATTCCAAGGCTGTATCAGGGTACAGGGTATACCTAGTATTCCCAAGCAGTATCAGGGTGCAGAGTATCTAGGGATGCTCAGTATTCCCAGGAGGTATCAGAGTATAGAGTATCTGCGCAGACTCAGTATTCCCAGGTAGTATCAGGGTACAGGGTATCTGGGGAGCTCAACAAACTTCACAAACCTGACTGCGCCGGCTGACCCATTCTCTCAGCCTGCTCCTGCCCCACTGAACTCATCTCTGCATACCTCGACATGGTCCTGTCCCCCTTGATCCAAGAACTCCCCACCTACGTTCAGGACACCACCCACGCCCTCCACCTCCTCCATGATTTTCTCTTCCCCGGTCCCCAACACCTTATCTTCACTATGGACATCCAGTCCCTGTACACCTCCATCCCCCATCACAAAGGACTCAAAGCTCTCCACTTCTTCCTTTCCCGCCGCACCAACCAGTACCCTTCCACTGACACCCTCCTTCGACTGACTGAACTGGTCCTCACCCTGAACAACTTCTCTTTCCAATCCTCCCACTTCCTCCAAACCAAAGGAGTAGCCATGGGCACCCGCATGGGCCCCAGCTATGCCTGCCTCTCGGTAGGATATGTGGAACAGTCCATCTTCCGCAACTACACTGGCACCACCCCCCACCTTTTCCTCCACTAAATCGATGACTGTATCAGCGCTGCCTTGTGCTCCCACGAGGAGGTTGAACAGTTCATCCACTTTACCAACACCTTCCACCCGACCTCAAATTTACCTGGACCGTCTCAGACTCCTCCCTCCCCTTCCGAGACCTTTCCATTTCTATCTCGGGCGACCGAATCAACACAGACATTCACTATAAACTGACTGACTCCCATAGCTACCTAGAGTACACCTTCTCCCACCCTGCCCCCTGTAAAAACGTCATCCCATATTCCCAATTCCTTCATCTCCGCTGCATCTGCTCCCAGGGGGACCAGCTCCAATACTGTACAACCCAGATGGCCTCCTTCTTCAAAGACCGCAATTTCCCCCCAGACGTGATCGACGATGCCCTCCACCGCATCTCCTCCACTTCCCGCTCCTCTGCCCTTGAGCTCTGCCCCTCCAATTGCCACCAGGACAGAACCCCACTGGTCCTCACCTACCACCCCACCAACCTCCATATACATCACATCATCCGTCTTCATTTCCGCCACTTCCAAATGGACCTCACCACCAGGGATATATTTCCCTCCCCTCCCCTATCAGCGTTCCTAAAAGACCACTCCCTCTGTGACTCCCTCGTCAGGTCCACACCCCCCACCAACCCAACCTCCACTCCCGGCACATTCCCCTGCAACCGCAAGAAATGCAAAACTATCGCTCACACCTCCCCCCTCACTTCCCTCCAAGGCCCCAAGGGATCCTTCCATATCCACCACAAATTCACCTGTACCTCCACACACATCATTTGCCGCATCCGCTGCACCCGATGTTGCCTCCTCAATATTGGGGAGACAGGCCGCCTACTTGCGGAACGTTTCAGAGAACACCTCTGGGACACCCGGACCAACAAACCCAACCATCCTGTGGCTCAACACTTCAACTCCCCCTCCCACTCCACCAAGGACATGCAGATCCTTGGACTCCTCCATCGCCAGACCATAGCAACACGATGGCTGGAGGAGGAGCGCCTCATCTTCCGCCTAGGAACCCTCCGCCCACAAGGGATGAACTTAGTTTTTTCCAGTTTCCTCATTTCCCCTCAGCCCACCCTGTCTCAGTCTAATCCCTCGAACTCAGCACCGTCTTCCTAACCTGCCATCTTCTTCCTGACCTCTCCGCCCCCACCCCCACTCCGGCCTATCACCCTCACCTTAACCTCCTTCCACCTATCGCATTTCCAATGCCCCTCCCCCAAGTCCCTCATCCCTACCTTTTATCTTAGCCTGCTGGACAGACTTTCCTCATTCCTGAAGAAGGGCTCATGCCCAAAACGTCGATTCTCCTGCTCCTTGGATGCTGCCTGACCTGCTGTGCTTTTCAATGTCAGCTCTGATCTCCAGCATCTTCAGTCCTCATTTTCTCCTGGCTCAACATTCCCCGCCAGTATCAGGGTACAGGGCATCTGGACAGGCTCAGCATTCCCAGGCAGTATCAGGGTATCTGGGCATAATCAGTATTCCTGGGCAGAATCAAGGTACAAGGTATCTGGGCAGCTCAGCATTCCCAGGCAGTATCACGGTACAATGTATCTTGACAGGCTCAGTATTTCCAGGCAATATCAGGGCACAGGGTATCTGGGCAGGCTCAGTATTCCCAGGCAGTATCAGGGTACAGGGTATCTGGGCAGGCTCAGTATTCCCAGCCAGTACTGGGTACAGAATATCTGGCCAGGCTCAGTAATCCAAGGCAGTATCAGGATACAGGGTATCTGGGCAAGCTTAGTACTCCAGGGCAGTATCAGGGTGCAGAGTATCTGAAAGGACAAAGTGAGGACTGCAGATGCTGGAGAAGGGCTTATGACCGAAATGTCGATTCTCCTGCTCCTTTGATGCTGCGCTTTTCCAGCAATACATTTTTAAGTGCAGAGTCTCTGGGCAGGCTCAGCATTCCCAGGCAGTATCACAGTACAGTGTATCTTGACAGCTCTGTATTCCCGGGCAGTATCAGGGACAGGGTATCTGGCCATGTTCAGTTTTCCCGGGCAGTATCAGGGTACAGAGTATCTGGGCATGTTCAGTATTCCCTGGCAGTATGAGGGTACAGAGTATCTGGGCATGCTCAGCATTCCAGGGCAGTATCAGGGTACAGGGTATCTGGGCATGTTCAGTATTCCCAGGCAATATCAGGGTACAGACTATCTGGGCATGTTCAGTATTCCCAGGCAGTATCAAGGTACAGAGTATCTCGGCATGCTCAGCATTCTAGGGCAGTATCAGGATACAGGGAATCTGGGCACGATCAGTATTCCCAGGCAGTATCAGGGTACAGACTATCTGGGCAGGTTCAGCATTGCCAGGCAGTATCAGGGTACAGAGTATCTGGGCATACTCAGTATTCCCAGGTAGTATCAGGGTACAGGGTATCTGGGCAGGCTCATATTTCCCAGGCAATATCAGGGACAGAGCATCTGGCCAGGCTCAGTATTGCAAGGCTGAATCAGGGTACAGATTATCTGGGGAGCTCAGCATTCCCAGGTAGTATCAAGGTACAGGGTTTCTGGACAGGCTCAGCATTCCCTGGTAGTATCAGCGTATCAGGGTATCTGGGCATGATCAGTATTCCCGGGCAGTATCAGGGCACTGGGTATCTGGGCAGCTCAGTATTTCCGGGCAGTATCAGGGTACTGGGAATCTGGGCAGGTTCAGTATACCCAAGCAGTATCAGGGTACATGGTATCAGGGCAAGTGCAGTATTCCCGGACGGTATCAGGGTACAGGGTATCTGGGCAGGTGTACTATTCCCCGGTAGTATCAGGGTTCAGGTTATCTTCGCAGGCTCAGTACTCCCACGCAATATCAGGGCACAGGGCTTCAGAACAGGCTCAGTATTCCCGAGAAATGCGATTCTCCTGTTCCTTGGATGCTGCCTGACCTGCTGCGCTTTTCCAGCAACACATTTTCAGCCCAGCACTCCCAGGCAGTATCAGGGCACAGGATATCAGGGCAGACACAGTATTCCCGGGCAGTATCAAGGTACAGAGTATCTGGGCATGCTCAGCATTCTAGGGCAGTATCAGGATACAGGGAATCTGGGCATGCTCAGCATTCCCAGGCAGTACCAGGGTACAGGGTATCTGGGCATGTTCAGTATTCCCAGGCAATATCAGGGTACAGACTATCTGGGCATGTTCAGTATTCCCAGGCAGTATCAAGGTACAGAGTATCTGGGCATGCTCAGCATTCTAGGGCAGTATCAGGATACAGGGTATCTGGGCAAGATCAGTATTCCCAGGCAGTATCAGGGTACAGAGTATCTGGGCATGCTCAGCATTCCCAGGCAGTCCTAGGGTACAGGGTATCTGGGCATGTTCAGTCTTCCAGGGCAGTATCAGGGTACAGGATATCTGGGCATGTTCAGTATTCCCAGGCAGTATCAGGATACAGGGTATCTGGGCAGGCTCATGCTTCCCAGTCAATATCAGGGACAGAGCATCTGGCCAGGCTCAGTATTGCAAGGCTGAATCAGGGTACAGATTATCTGGGGAGCTCAGCATTCCCAGGTAGTATCAAGGTGCAAGGTTTCTGGACTGGCTCAGCATTCCCTGGTAGCATCAGGGTATCTGGGCATGATCAGTATTCCCGGGCAGTATCAGGGCACAGGGTATCTGGGCAGGTTCAGTATTCCAAGGCAGTATCAGGGTACAGAGTATCCCGGCTTGCTCAGCATTCCAGGGCAGTATCAGGGTACAGTCTTCGAGTAAAAAATGAGGTCTGCAGATGCTGGAGATCACAGCTGCAAATGTGTTGCTGGTCAAAGCACAGCAGGTTAGGCAGCATCTCAGGAATAGAGAATTCGACGTTTCGAGCATAAGCCCTTCATCAGGAATAAGCTTATTCCTGATGAAGGGCTTATGCTCGAAACGTCGAATTCTCTATTCCTGAGATGCTGCCTAACCTGCTGTGCTTTGACCAGCAACACATTTGCAGCAGTATCAGGGTACAGGGTATCTGGGCATGTTCAGTATTCCCAGGTAGTATCAAGGTACAGGTTATCTGGGCAGGCTCATATTTCCCAGACAATATCAGGGACAGAGCATCTGGCCAGGCTCAGTATTGCAAGGCTGAATCAGGGTACAGAATATCTGGGGAGCTCAGCATTCCCAGGTAGTATCAAGGTTCAGGGTTACTGGACAGGCTCAGCATTCCCTGGTAGCATCAGGGTATCTGGGCATGATCAGTATTCCCGGGCAGTATCACGGTACAGGGTATCTGGGCAGGTTCAGTATTCCCAGGCAGTATCAGGGTACATGGTATCTGGGCAAGTGCAGTATTCCCCGGTAGTATCAGGGTACAGGTTATCTTCGCAGGCTCAGTACTCCCAGGCAGTATCAGGGCACAGGGTATCTGGACAGGCTCAGTATTCCTGGGCAGGATCAGGGCACAAGGTATCTGGGCAGGCTCAGTATTCCCAGACATAATCAGGGTACAGGGTATCTGGGCTGCTCAGTATTTCCGGGCAGTATCGGGGACAGATTATTTGGCCAGGCTCAGTATTCCAAGGCTTTATCAGGGTACAGGGTATCTGGGCAAGCTTAGTATTCCTGGGCAATATCAGAGTGCAGGGTATCTGGGGAGCACAGAATTCCAGGGCAGTATCAGTGTACAGGATATCTGGGCAGGCTCAGTATTCCCAGGCAGTAGCAGGGTACAGGGTATCTGGACAGACTCAGCATTCCCAGATAGTATCAAGGCACAGGGTATCTGGGGAGCTCAGCATTCCCAGGTAGTATCAGGGTACAGGGTGTCTGGACAGGCTCAGTATTCCCAGGCAGTATCCGATTACAGGGCATCTGGGCAGGCTCAGTATTCCCCGGAAGTATCAGCGCTCAGGCTATCTGGGCAGCTCAGTATTCCCAGGCAGTATCAGGATACAGTGTATCTGGACAGGCTCAGTATTCCCGGGCAATATCTGGATACAAGGTATCTGGCCAGGTGCAGTATTCCCGGACAGTATCAGGCTACAGGTTATCTTGGCAGGCTCGGTAATCCCAGGAGAAAGTGAGGACAGCAGATGATACAGATCAGAGCTGAAAATGTGTTGCTGGAAAAGCGCAGCAGGTCAGGCAGCATCCAAGGAACAGGAGAATCGACGTTTCAGGCATAAGCCCTTCTTCAGGAATCGGGTATCTGGGCATCTCAGTATTCCCGGTTCGTATCAGGGTACAGAGTATCTGGGGAGCTCAGCTTTCCCAGTCAGTATCAGAGTACAGGGAATCTGGACAGGCTCAGCACTCCTGGGTAGGTTCAGGGTACAGAGTATCTGGGCATGATCAGTACTCCCGGCAGCATTCGAGTACAGTGTATCTGGGCAGCTCAGCATCCCCAGGGCAGTATCTGCGTACAGGGTATCTGGGCAGGCTCAGTATTCCCAGGCAGTATCAAGGTACAGGGAATCTGGGCAGGTTCAGTATTCCCAGGTAGTATTAGGGTACATGGTATCTGGGCTGGTTCAGTATTCCCGGGCAGTATCAGGATACAGGGTATCTGGGCAGGTCCAGTATTCCTGGGCAGTATCAGGGTACAGGATATCTGGCAGGCTCAGTATTCCCGGGCAGTATCAGGGTACATGGTATCTGGGCAGGTGCAGTAGTCCTGGACATTATCAGGGTACAGGGCATCTGGGCAGGAGCAGTATTTCCCGGCAGTGTCAGGGTACAGGTTATCTTGGCAGGCTCAGTATTCCTGGGCAGTATCAGGGCACAGGGGATCTGGGCAGGATCAGTATTCCCAGGCAGTATCAGGATACAGGGTATCTGGGCAGGTCCAGTATTCCCGGACAGTATCAGGTTTCAGGATATCTGGGCAGCTCAGTATTCCCGGGCAGTATTGGGGACAGATTATCTGGCAACGGTCAGTATTCCAAGGCTGTATCAGGGTACAGGGTATCTGAGCAAGCTTAATGTTCCTGGGCAGTATCAGGGCACAGGGTATCTGGGCAGGATCAGCATTCCCTGTTCGTATCAGGGTACAGGGTATCTGGGGAGCTCAGCATTCCCAGTCAGTATCAGGGTACAGGGAATCTGGACAGGCTCAGCACTCCTGGGTAGGATCAGGGTACAGAGTATCTGGGCATGATCAGTATTCCCGGGCAGCATTAGAGTACAGTGTATCTGGGCAGCTCAGCATTCCCAGGGCAGTATCAGCGTACAGGGTATCTGGGCAGGCTCAGTATTCCAAGGCAGTATCAGTGTACGGGGAATCTGGGCAGGTTCAGTATTCCCGGGCAGTATCAGGGTACAGGGTATCTGGGCAGGCACAGCATTCCCGGGCAATATCAGGGTACAGGGTATCTGGGCAGGTTCAGTATTCCCGGGCAATATCAGGGTACATGGTATCTGGGCAGGTTCAGTATTCCCAGGCAGTATCAGGGTCCAGGGTATTTGGGCTGGTGCAGTATTCCCGGGCAGTATCAGGGTCCAGGTTATCTTGGCAGACTCAGTACTCCCAGGCAGTATCAGGATACAGGGTACCTGGGCAGATGCAGTATTTCTGGACAGTATCAGGATACAGGGTGTCTGGGCATGCTCAGTATTCCCAGGCAGTATCAGGGTGCAGGGTAATTGGACAGGCTCAGCATACCCGGGCAGTACCAGGCCACATGGTATCTGGACGGGCTCAGTATTCCCAGGTAGTATGAGGGTACAGGGTATCTAGTCAGGTGCAGTATTCCAGGGCAGTATTGGGGACAGAATATCTGGCCAGGCTCAGTATTGCAAGGTTGAATCAGGGCACAGATTATCTGGTGAGCTCAGCATTCCCAGGTAGTATCGGGGTACAGGGCATCTGGACAGGCTCAGCATTCCCTGGGAGTATCAGAGTATCAGGGTATCTGGGCATGATCAGTATTCCCAGGCAGTATCAGGGCACAGGGTATCTGGGCAGCTCAGTATTTCCGGGCAGTATCGGGGACTGGGAATCTGGGCAGGTTCAGTATTCCCAGGCAGTATCAGGGTACATGGTATCTGGGCAAGAGCAGTATTCCCGGACGGTATCAGGGTATCTGGGCAGGTGCCGTATTCCCCGGTAGTATCAGGGTACAGGTTATCTTCGCAGGCTCAGTACTCCCAGGCAGTATCAGGGCACAGGTTATCAGAACAGGCTCAGTATTCCCGGGCAGTATCAGGGTACAAGGTATCTGGACAGGCTCAGTATTCCCAGACATAATCAGGGTACAGGTTATCTGGGCAGCTCAGTAGTTCCGGACAGTATCGGGGACAGATTATTTGGCCAGGCTCAGTATTCCAAGGCTGTATCAGGGTACAGGGTATCTGGGCATGCTCAGTATTCCCGGGCAATATTAGGGTACAGGGTATCTGGGCAGCACAGAATTCCAGGGCAGTATCAGGGTACAGAGTATCTGGGCATGCTCAGTATTCCCAGGCAGATGCAGTAAATAATGTGTGTGGAGATGCATGTGAATTTGTGGCAGATGTGGAAGGATCCCTTGGGGCCTTGCAGGGAAGTAAGAGGAGAGGTGTGGGCGCAAGTTTTACATTTCCTGCAGTTGCAGGGGAAGGTGCCTGGAGCATTATCAGGGTACAGGGTATCTGGGCAGGCTCAGCAGTCCCGGGTAGTATCAGAGTATCAGGGTATCTGGGCATGATCAGTATTCCCGGGCAGTATTAGAGCACAGGGTATCTGGGCAGGCTCAGTGTTCCCGGGCAGTATCAGGGTACAGTGTATCTGGGCAGGCTCAGTGTTCCCAGGCATTATCAGGGTACAGGGCATCTGGTCAGGTTCAGTCTTCCCAGGCAGTAGCCGGGCTCAGAGTATCTGTGCAGGCTGAGTACTCCCAGGCAGTATCACGGTTAACTAGGCAGTTTCAGTATTCCCAGGCAGTATCAGGGTACAGGGTATCTGGGCAGACTAAGCATTCCCGGGTAGTATCAAGGTATCAGGGTATCTGGGCATGATCAGTATTCCCAGGAGTATCAGGGCACAGGATATCTGGGCATGCTCAGTATTCCCAGGCAGTATCAGGATACAGGGCATCTGGGCATGCTCAGTATTCCCGGGCAGTATCAAGGTACAGGGTATCTGGGCAGGCTCAGTATTCCTAGGCAGTTTCAAGGTACAGGTTATCTGGGCATGATCAGTATTTCCGTGCAGTATCAGGGCACAGGGTGTCTGGGCAGCTCAGTATCCCCAGGCAGTACCAGGTTACATGGTATCCGGGCTGGCTCAGTATTTCCAGGCAGTAGCAGGGTACAGGGTATCTGGGCAGGCTCAGTATTCCCAGGCAGTATTGGGGACAGAGTATCTGGGAGAAAGTGAGACTGCATATGCTGGAGATCAGAGCTGAAAATGTGTTGCTGGAAAAGTGCAGCAGGTTAGGCAGCATCTGTGGAGCAGGAGAATCGACGTTTCGGGCATGAGCCCTTCTTCAGGGTATCTGGGCAGGCTCAGTAGTCACAGGCAGTATCGAGGCACACAGGCTGCTTTAGATATATGAGTACATCAAGGTATGTGAGTATTTGGGCAGTTTCACTGCTGCCTCGGTAGTATTCGTGGGTCATTTGTTCATGGAATGTGCACCCAGTCACAATCTTGGTCAAATGGGCTGACCTCACAAGTGTTAACAGAAGGCAATCCTTTCCGAAGACTCTTAGCAACAGGTTTCGGAATCATCCGATACAGGAGATCATCTGTCTTCTTCATCTCATAGTCCAGCATCTTCATGCTCTCCTCAAGTTTGCTTGACTTTTTCTGTTCCTGAAACAATGGAATCAACAAAACAGATGCTGTGAACGTGGTGAGGAACCTGAACAACCTGATGCTACACCAGATAACACTGCCACCAACCCTACTACACAATACCACAATAACACAGCCGCCAGCACCCATTTGTACCACATGGCTCCCAGCACCTCACGGCACCCAAAACTTCATGGCCTCTATAACTCACCTGTACCTAACAGCACCCAGCAGCCCCCAGTACCACACAGCACCCTCCAGTACCTCACACTACACCCAGCACCTCCCAGTACCACACAGCATCCGCTAGTACCACGCAACACCCTCCAGTACCACATAGTGCCTTTCAGTGCCACACAGCGCCCTCCAGTACCACACATCCCCCAGTACCACACAGCACCCTCCACTGCCACAAGCACCTCCCAATACTACACAGCAACCCCCAGTACCACACACCTCCCAATGCCACACAGCACCCCCCAGTACCTCACAGTACCCAGTATCCCCCAGTAGCATACAGCACCTCCCAGTACCACACAGCACCGCCCAATACCACACAATACCCTGCAGCACCACACAGCACCCAGTACCCCCCAGTACCACACAGCACCCTCCAGTACCACGCAACCCCAGTACCCCATTGCCTCTTGTACCACAGGGCCCCCAGTCCGATATGGCCTTCAGCACCCATCAATACCACACAGCCCGCAGTACCCTACAGCACCCATCGATTTCCAACAGCACCCACCAATATCCCAGAGCACCCACTGAAATGCAGACATCCACATCATGCCTCCAATGCCCTGAGTGCAAGTCCTGCCCCGAGCTGCCATTAACATTGCTTCTTCCATGCTCCAAGACAAACAAAGACCAGTCCCCAGTCTCTGACCTGGATGAGAGCTCTCTTCAGTTCCTCAGATTGCTGGGTACCAGCAAGAACCAGGTCTCGGCTCGAATCGTGCATACTGAGGTCATTGATGTACAATCCTGTCTTAAACATAGCACCCAGACTCTCCATACTGTAACACAAGGCCAACAGAGTCATCATCACATCAATGGTCAGGTATCAACTGTACTTTCTGCTTTCAACTCAGTACCGACTGTCACATGCTCACTGCC
Source organism: Hemiscyllium ocellatum (assembly GCF_020745735.1). Lineage (NCBI taxonomy): Eukaryota > Metazoa > Chordata > Chondrichthyes > Orectolobiformes > Hemiscylliidae > Hemiscyllium > Hemiscyllium ocellatum. Next base: position 19,133,499 of record NC_083416.1, on the reverse strand, counting down.
CCGTGACCTATCTTTCACTGTCCCTGACCTCTCACTCACTGCCCTAGGCCTCATGCTCACTGTTCCCTTACTTCCAATTATCCAATGTTGTCTCATTGTTTAAGAAGGTTGGCAGGATAACCCTGGATAGACAAGTTATGCTGCAGCTTTATACAACCACACTTGGAATATTGTGTATAGTTCTGGTCACCACACTACCAAAAGAATGTGGATGCTTTGGAGAGGGTACAGAAAAGGTTTACCAGGATGTTACCCAGTATGGGGGATTTTAGTTAGAAAGAAGGGTTGGATAGACTGGGTTTGTTTTCACTGGAATGCGACCTGATAGAAGTTTATAAGATTCTGAATGGTATGGATAGAGTGGAAAGTATGAGGATTTTTTCCCAGGGTGGAGGGGTCTGTTACTAAGGGACACTGGTTCAGGGGGCGAAGTTTAAAAGAGATGAGTGAGAAAATGTTTTCACACAAAGGGTGGTGAGTGTCCGGGATGCACTGCTAGAGGAGGTGGTGGAAGCAGACGCACAGCAGCATTCAAGAAACACCTGGACAAATACGTGAGTAGGAAGGGATAGAGGGATACAGATCCTATAAGTGAAGACAGTTTAAGTGTGGAAGAGCAAAATGTGTCGGCGCAGGCTCTGAGGGCTGAAGCGCCTGTTCCTGTACTGGTTTGTTCCTGTTTAGTTCTTTGGTCACTGCCCCCGACTTCCAGCTCACTGTCCCATTATCTCACACTCACTTTCCCATGACTTCACACATGTTACCCCCAACACTCACTGCCACCTGACCCTGCTCTCTGTCCCAGACCCCTGCTCTCTGTCCCTGAACCTTGCCCTCTGTTTCTGACCCCTGCTCACTGTCCCTGACCCCTACTCATTGCCCCCTACTCACTGTCCCTGACCCCTGCTCACTGCCCTCTGCTCACTGTCCCTGACTCCGGCTGTCTGTCCCTGACCCCTGATCTCTGTCCTTGTCCCTGCTTCACTGTCCCTGACCCCTGCTTCACTGTCCCTGAACCCTGCACCCTGTCTCTGAACCCTGCTCTCTGTCCCAGACCCCTGCCCTCTGTCCCTGATCCGTGCTCACTGTCCCTGATCCGTGCTCTCTGTCCCTGATCCATGCAAACTGTCCCTGACGCCTGCTCTCTTTCCTGACCCCTGCCTCTGTCCCTAATCTGTGCTCACTGTCCCTGACCCCTGCACTCTGTCCCTGAACCCTGCTCTCTATCCTTGACCCCGGGCACTGTCCCTGATCCCTGCCCTCTGTCCCTGACCCTACTCTCTGTTCCTGACCCCTGCCCTCTTTCCCTGACCCCTGCCTTCCGTCCCTGACCCATGCTCATTGCCACCTGCTCACCGTTCCTGACTGCTGCTCACTGTTTCTGACCCCTGCTTACTGCCTCCTGCTCACTGTCCCTGAGCCTGCTCACTCTCCCTGACCCCTGCTCCCTGTCCCTGCTCACTGTCCCCTGATCACTGTCCCTGACCCCTGCTCACTGCCCCCTGCTCACTGTCCCTGACTCCTGCTCTCAGTCCCTGACCCCTGCTCTCTGTCCCTGTCCCTGCTTCACTGTCCCTGAAACCTGCACCCTGTCTCTGAACCCTGCTTCCTGTCCCAGACCCCTGCCCTCTGTTCCTGACCCCTGCTCTCTGTCCCTGATCCGTGCTCACTGTCCCTGACCCCTGCTCTCTGTCCCTGATCCGTGCTCACTGTCCCTGACCCCTGCTCTCTGTCCCTGATCCGTGCAAACTGTCCCTGACCCCTGCTCTCTGTCCCTGACCCCTGCCTCTGTCCCTAATCTGTGCTCACTGTCCCTGACCCCTGCATCTGTCCCTGAACCTGCTCTCTATCCCTGACCCCTGGGCACTGTCCCTGACCCCTGCCCTCTGTCCCCTGCTAACTGTCCCTGACCCCTGCTCTCTGCCCCTGAACCGTGCAAACTGTCCCTGACCCCTGCCTCTGTCCCTAATCTGTGCTCACTGTCCCTGACCCCTGCACTCTGTCCCTGAACCCTGCTGTCTCTCACCGACCTCTGGGCACTGTCCCTGATCCCTGCCCTCTGTCCCTGACCCATGCTCACTGCCCCCTGCTCACTGTTCCTGACCCATGCACTCGTCCCAGACCCCTGCTCTCTGCCGCTGAACCCGGCCCCCTTTCTCTGACCCCTGCTCACTCTCCCTGACTCCTACTCACTGCCCCCTGCTCACTGTCCCAGACCCCTGCTCACTCTCCCTGACTCCTGCTCACTGTCCCTGACCCCTGCTTAGTATCCCGGACTCCTGCACACTGTTCCTGACCCCTGCATTCTGTCCCTGTCCCTGCACACTGTCCCTGACCCCAGCTTACTGTTCCTGACCCCTGCACTCTGGTCCCTGATCCCTGCTCTCTGTCCATGACCCCTGGTCACTGTCTCTGATCCCTGCTCTCTGTTCCTGACCCCTGACCTCTGCCCCTGATCCGTGCTCACTGTCCCAGAACCCTGTTTTCTGTCCCTGTCCCTGCGCACTGCCCCCTGACCGTTGCTCACTGTCCCTGACCCCTGCTCTCAGTCCCTGACCCCAGCACTCAGTCCCTGACCCCTGGCCACTGTCCCTGACCACTGCCCTCTGTTCCTGACCCCTGCTCTCTGTCCCTGTTCCTCTTCACTGTCCCTGACCCCTACTTCACTGTCCCTGAACCCTGGTCTCTGTCCCAGACCCCTGCTTTCTGTCCCTGACCCCTGCTCTCTGTCCCTGATCCGTGCAAACTGTCCCTGACCCCTGCCTCTGTCCCTAATCTGTGCTCACTGTCCCTGACCCCTGCCCTCTGTCCCAGACCCCTGCTCTCTTTCCCTGACCCCAGGGCACTGTCCCTGACCCCTACTCACTGCCCTCTGCTCATTGTTCCTGACCCCTGCTCACTGCTCCCTGCTCACTGTCTCTGACCCCTGCTCTCTGCCCCTGATCCGTGCAAACTGTCCCTGACCCCTGCCTCTGTCCCTAATCTGTGCTCACTGTCCCTGACCCCTGCACACTGTCCCTGATCACTGCTCACTGCCCCCTGACCCTTGCTCACTGTCCCTGATCCCTGCTCTCTGTCCCTGCTCTCTGTCCATGGTTCCTGGTCACTGTCCCTGATCCCTGCTCTCTGCCCCATATCCCTGCTTACTGTCCCTGATCCCCGCTCACTGTCCCTGACCCCTGGTCACTGTCCCTGATCCATGCTCTCGGTCCCTGTCCCTGCTCACTGTCCCTGACCCCTGCTTAGTATCCCAGACCCCTGCACACTGTCCCTGATCCCTGCTCTCTGTCCATGACCTCGGTCACTGTCTCTGATCCCTGCTCTCTGTCCCTGATCCCTGCTCTCCACCCCTGAACCCTGGTCACTGTCCCTGATCCCTACCCTCTCTACCTGATCCCTGCTCTCTGTCCCTGACCCCTGTTCTCTGTCCCTGACCCCTGCTCTCTGTCCCTGATCTGTGCTCACTGTACCTGACCCCTGCCCTCTGTCCTTGTCCCTGCTCACTGCCCCGTGACCCCCGCTCACTGTCTCTGAGCCTGCTCACTGTCCCTGACCCCTGCTCACTGTCCCTGACCCCTGCTCTCTATCCCTGACCCTGCTCACTGCCCCGACCCCTGCTCTCCGTCCCTGACACCTGTATACTGTGAGAAAGTGAGGACTGCAGTTGCTGGAGATCACTGTTCCTGACTCCTGCTCTCTGTCCCTGACCCCTGCCCTCTGTCCCTGACCCCTGCTCACTCTCCCTGACCCATGCTCACTGTCCCCTGCTAACTGTCCCTGACTCCTGCTCACTGTCCCTGACCCATGCTCAGTGTCCCCTGTTCACTGTTCCTGACCCCTGCTCTCTATCCCTGACCCCAGCTCTCTATCCCTGACACCGGTCACTGTCCCTGACCCCTGCCCTCTGTTCCTGATCACTGGTCACTGACCCTGACCCCTGCACACTGTCCCTGATTCCTGCCCTCTGATCCTGACCCCTGCTCACTGTCCCTGACCTATGCTCACTGCCCCTTGCTCACTGTTCATGATCCCTGCTCACTGTCCCTGAACCTGCTCACAGTCCCTGACCCCAACTCACTGTCCCTGACCCCTGCCCTCTGTTCCTGATCACTGGTCACTGACCCTGACCCCTGCACACTGTCCCTGATTCCTGCCCTCTGATCCTGACCCCTGCTCACTGTCCCTGACCTATGCTCACTGCCCCTTGCTCACTGTTCATGATCCCTGCTCACTGTCCCTGAACCTGCTCACAGTCCCTGACCCCAACTCACTGTCTCTGACCCCTGCCCTCTATTCCTGATCCCTGGTCACTGACCCTGACCCCTGCACACTGTCCCTGATCCCTGCTCTCTATCCCTGAACCCTGGTCACGGTCCCTGATCCCAGCTTAGTGTCCAGGACTCCTGCACACTGTCCTTGATCTCTGCTCTCTGTCCCTAACCCATGCCCTCTGGCCCTGATCTGTGCTCACTGTCCCATACCCCTGTTCTCTGTCCCTGTCCCTGCTCACTGCCCCCTGACCCTTGCTCACTGTCCATGACTCCTGGTCACTGTCCCTGATCCCTGCTCTCTGCCCCTAATCCCTGCTTACTGTCCCTGATCCCTGCTCAGTGTCCCTGACCCCTGGTCACTGTCCCTGCTCCATGCTCTCGGTCCCTGTCCCTGCTCACTGCCCCTGACCCCTGCTTAGTATCCCAGACCCCTGCACACTGTCCCTGACGCCTGCACTCTCTCCCTGATCCCTGCTCTCCGTCCATGACCTCGGTCACTGTCTCTGATCCCTGCTCACTGTCCCTGACCCTGCCCTCTGTCCCAGACCCCTGCTCTCCTCCGCTGACACCTGCGCTCAGTCCCTGATCCCTGCACTGTGTCCCTGACCCCTGCTCTCTGTCCCTGACCGCAGCCCTCTTTCCCTGACCCCTGCCCACTGTCCCTGACCCATGCTCACTGCCCCCTGCACACTGTTCCTGACCGCTGTTCACTGTTTCTGACCCCAGCTTACTGCCCCCGCTCACTGTGCCTGAGCCTGCTCACTCTCCCTGACCCCTGCTCCCTGTCCCTGTCCCTGCTCACTGCCCCCTGATCACTGTCCTTGACCCTGCTCGCTGCCCCTGACCCCTACTCACTGTCCCTGATCCCTGCTCACTGTCTCTGCCCCCTGATCACTGTCCCTGACCCTGCTCACTGTCCCTGACCCCTACTCACTGTCCCCGATCCCTGCTCACTGTCCCAGACCCCTGCTCTCTGTCCCTGACCCCTGCCTCTGTCCCTGATCTGTGCTCACTGTCCCTGACCCCTGCTCTCTATCCCTGACCCCTGGGCACTGACCCTGATCCCTGCTCACTGTCTCTGATCCCTGCCCTCTGTCCTTGACCCTACTCTCTGTTCCTGACCCCTGTCCTCTGTCCCTGACCCCTGCCCTCTGTCCCTGACCCATGCTAACTGTTCCCTGCTCACCGTTCCTGACCCTGCTCACTGTTTCTGACCCCTGCTCACTGCCCCTGATCACTGTCCCTGACCCCTGCTCTCTGTCCCTGATCCCAGCTCACTGTCCCTAACCCCTGCTTAGTGTCCCTGACCCCTGCACACTTTCCCTGACTCCTGGTCACTGTCCCTGATTCCTGCTCTCTGCCCCTGACCCCTGCTTACTGTCCCTGATCCCTGGTCACTGTTCTTGTCCCTGCTCACTGTCCATGATCCCAGCTTAGTGTCCTGGACCCCTCCACACTGTCCCTGATCTCTGCTCTCTGTCCATGACCCCTGGTCACTGTCTCTGATCCCTGCTCTCTGTCCCTAACCCATGCCCTCTGTCCCTGATCCGTGCTCACTGTCCCAGACCCCTGTACTCTGTCCCTGTCCCTGCTCACTGTCCCCTGACCCTTGCTCACTGTCCATGATCCCTGCTCTCTGTCCCTGCTCTCTGTCCATGGCTCCTGGTCACTGTCCCTGATCCCTGCTCTCTGCCCCTAATCCCTGCTTACTGTCCCTGATCCCTGCTCACTGTCCCTGACCCCTGTTCACTGTCCCTGATCCATGCTCTCGGTCCCTGTCCCTGCTCACTGTCCCTGACCCCTGCTTAGTATCCCAGACCCCTGCACACTGTCCCTGACGCCTGCACTCTCTTCCTGATCCCTGCTCTCCGTCCATGACCTCGGTCACTGTCACTGATCCCTGCTTTCTGTCCCTGATCTCTGCTCTCTATCCCTGAACCCTGGTCACTGTCTCTGATCCCTGCCCTCTCTACCTGATCCCTGCTCTCTGTCCCTGACCCCTGTTCTCTGTCCCTGATCTGTGCTCACTGTACCTGACCCCTGCCCTCTGTCCTTGTCCCTGCTCACTGCCCCGTGATCCCCGCTCACTGTCTCTGAGCCTGCTCACTGTCCCTGACCCCTGCTCACTGTCCCTGACCCCTGCTCTCTATCCCTGACCCTGCTCACTGCCCCTGACCCCTGCTCTCCGTCCCTGACACCTGTATACTGTGAGAAAGTGAGGACTGCAGTTGCTGGAGATCACTGTTCCTGACTCCTGCTCTCTGTCCCTGACCCCTGCCCTCTGTCCCTGACCCCTGCTCACTCTCCCTGACCCATGCTCACTGTCCCCTGCTAACTGTCCCTGACTCCTGCTCACTGTCCCTGACCCATGCTCAGTGTCCCCTGTTCACTGTTCCTGACCCCTGCTCTCTATCCCTGACCCCAGCTCTCTATCCCTGACCCCGGTCACTGTCCCTGACCCCTGCCCTCTGTTCCTGATCACTGGTCACTGACCCTGACCTATGCTCACTGCCCCTTGCTCACTCTTCATGATCCCTGCTCACTGCCCCCTGCTCACTGTCCCTGAGCCTGCTCACAGTCCCTGACCCCAACTCACTGTCTCTGACCCCTGCCCTCTATTCCTGATCCCTGGTCACTGACCCTGACCCCTGCACACTGTCCCTGATCCCTGCTCTCTATCCCTGAACCCTGGTCACTGTCCCTGATCCCTGCCCTCTCTACCTGATCCCTGCTCTCTGTCCCTGACCCCTGCCCACTGTCCCTGACCCCTGTTCTCTGTCCCTGACCCCTGCTCACTGTCCCTGACCCCTGCTTACTGTCCCTGACCCTTGCACTCTGTTCCTGATCCCTGCTCTCTGTCCCTGACCCCTGCTCACTGTCTCTGACCCCTGCTCTCTGTCCCGATCCCTACTCACTGCCCCCTGACCCTTGCTCACGTCCCTGACCCCTGCTCTCTGTCCCTGACCCTGACCCCTGCTTACTGTGAGAAAGTGAGCACTGCAGATGTTGGAGATCACTGTTCCTGACCCCTGCTCTCTGTCCCTAACCGCTGCTCATTGTCCTTGACCCCTGCTCACTGTTCCTGACCCTTGCTCTCTGTCCCTAACCGTTGCTCACTGTCCCTGACCCCTGCTCACTGTCCATTTCTCACTGTCCCTGATCCGTGCTCACTGTCCCTGACCCCTGCTCTCTGTCCCTGATCCGTGCAAACTGTCCCTGACCCCTGCTCTCTGTCCCTGACCCCTGCCTCTGTCCCTAATCTGTGCTCACTGTCCCTGACCACTGCATCTGTCCCTGAACCTGCTCTCTATCCCTGACCCCTGGGCACTGTCCCTGACCCCTGCCCTCTGTCCCCTGCTAACTGTCCCTGACCCCTGCTCTCTGCCCCTGAACCGTGCAAACTGTCCCTGACCCCTGCCTCTGTCCCTAATCTGTGCTCACTGTCCCTGACCCCTGCACTCTGTCCCTGAACCCTGCTGTCTCTCACCGACCTCTGGGCACTGTCCCTGATCCCTGCCCTCTGTCCCTGACCCATGCTCGCTGCCCCCTGCTCACTGTTCCTGACCCATGCACTCGTCCCAGACCCCTGCTCTCTGCCGCTGAACCCGGCCCCCTTTCTCTGACCCCTGCTCACTCTCCCTGACTCCTACTCACTGCCCCCTGCTCACTGTCCCAGACCCCTGCTCACTCTCCCTGACTCCTGCTCTCTGTCCCTGACCCCTGCTCTCTGTCCCTGTTCCTGCTTCACTGTCCCTGACCCCTGCTTCACTGTCCCTGAACCCTGCACCCTGTCCCTGAACCCTGCTCTCTGTCCCTGACCCCTGCCCTCTGTTCCTGACCCCTGCCCTTTGTCTCTGATCCGTGCAAACTGTCCCTGACCCCTGCTCTCTGTCTCTGACCCCTGCACTCTGTCCCTAATTTGTGCTCACCGTCCCTGACCCCTGCACTCTGTCCCTGACCCCTGCTCTCTGTCCCTGATCCCTGCTCACTCTCCCTGACCCCTGCTCACTGTCCTGATTCATGCTCTCTGTCCCTGTCCCTGCTCACTGTCCCTGACCCCTGCTTAGTATCCCGGACTCCTGCACACTGTTCCTGACCCCTGCATTCTGTCCCTGTCCCTGCACACTGTCCCTGACCCCAGCTTACTGTTCCTGACCCCTGCACTCTGGTCCCTGATCCCTGCTCTCTGTCCATGACCCCTGGTCACTGTCTCTGATCCCTGCTCTCTGTTCCTGACCCCTGACCTCTGCCCCTGATCCGTGCTCACTGTCCCAGAACCCTGTTTTCTGTCCCTGTCCCTGCGCACTGCCCCCTGACCGTTGCTCACTGTCCCTGACCCCTGCTCTCAGTCCCTGACCCCAGCACTCAGTCCCTGACCCCTGGCCACTGTCCCTGACCACTGCCCTCTGTTCCTGACCCCTGCTCTCTGTCCCTGTTCCTCTTCACTGTCCCTGACCCCTACTTCACTGTCCCTGAACCCTGGTCTCTGTCCCAGACCCCTGCTTTCTGTCCCTGACCCCTGCTCTCTGTCCCTGATCCGTGCAAACTGTCCCTGACCCCTGCCTCTGTCCCTAATCTGTGCTCACTGTCCCTGACCCCTGCCCTCTGTCCCAGACCCCTGCTCTCTTTCCCTGACCCCAGGGCACTGTCCCTGACCCCTACTCACTGCCCTCTGCTCATTGTTCCTGACCCCTGCTCACTGCTCCCTGCTCACTGTCTCTGACCCCTGCTCTCTGCCCCTGATCCGTGCAAACTGTCCCTGACCCCTGCCTCTGTCCCTAATCTGTGCTCACTGTCCCTGACCCCTGCACACTGTCCCTGATCACTGCTCACTGCCCCCTGACCCTTGCTCACTGTCCCTGATCCCTGCTCTCTGTCCCTGCTCTCTGTCCATGGCTCCTGGTCACTGTCCCTGATCCCTGCTCTCTGCCCCATATCCCTGCTTACTGTCCCTGATCCCCGCTCACTGTCCCTGACCCCTGGTCACTGTCCCTGATCCATGCTCTCGGTCCCTGTCCCTGCTCACTGTCCCTGACCCCTGCTTAGTATCCCAGACCCCTGCACACTGTCCCTGATCCCTGCTCTCTGTCCATGACCTCGGTCACTGTCTCTGATCCCTGCTCTCTGTCCCTGATCCCTGCTCTCCACCCCTGAACCCTGGTCACTGTCCCTGATCCCTACCCTCTCTACCTGATCCCTGCTCTCTGTCCCTGACCCCTGTTCTCTGTCCCTGACCCCTGCTCTCTGTCCCTGATCTGTGCTCACTGTACCTGACCCCTGCCCTCTGTCCTTGTCCCTGCTCACTGCCCCGTGACCCCCGCTCACTGTCTCTGAGCCTGCTCACTGTCCCTGACCCCTGCTCACTGTCCCTGACCCCTGCTCTCTATCCCTGACCCTGCTCACTGCCCCGACCCCTGCTCTCCGTCCCTGACACCTGTATACTGTGAGAAAGTGAGGACTGCAGTTGCTGGAGATCACTGTTCCTGACCCCTGCTCTCTGTCCCTGATCCCTGCTCACTCTCCCTGACCCCTGCTCACTGTCCTGATCCATGCTGTCTGTCCCTGTCCCTGCTCACTGTCCCTGACCCCTGCTTAGTATCCCGGACTCCTGCACACTGTTCCTGACCCCTGCATTCTGTCCCTGTCCCTGCTCACTGTCCCTGACCCCAGCTTACTGTTCCTGACCCCTGCACTCTGTCCCTGATTCCTGCTCTCTGTCCATGACCCCTGGTCACTGTCTCTGATCCCTGCTCTCTGTCCCTGACACCTGACCTCTGCCCCTGATCCGTGCTCACTGTCCCAGAACCCTGTTTTCTGTCCCTGCGCACTGCCCCCTGACCCTTGCTCACTGTCCCTGACCCCTGCTCACTGTCCCTGACCCCAGCACTCAGTCCCTAACCCCTGGCCACTGTCCCTGACCACTGCCCTCTGTTCCTGATCCCTGCTCTCTGTCCCTGTTCCTCTTCACTGTCCCTGACCCCTACTTCACTGTCCCTGAACCCTGTCCCTGAACCCTGCTCTCTGTCCCAGACCCCTGCTTTCTGTTCCTGACACCTGCCCTCTGTCCCTGATCCATGTAAACTATCCCTGACCCCTGCTTCTGTCCCTTATCTGTGCTCACCGTCCCTGACCCGTGCACTCTGTCCCTGAACCCTGCTCTCTGTCCATGACCCTTGGGCACTGTCCCTGATCCCTGCCCACTGTCCCTGACCCATGCTCACTGCCCCCAGCTCACTGTTCCTGACCGCTGCTCACTGTTTCTGACCCCAGCTTACTGCCCCCTGCTCACTGTCCCTGAGCCTGCTCACTGCCCCCTGATCACTGTCCCTGACCCTGCTCGCTGCCCCTGACCCCTACTCACTGTCCCTGATCCCTGCTCACTGTCCCTGCCCCCTGATCACTGTCCCTGACCCTGCTCACTGTCCCTGACCCCTACTCACTATCCCGGATCCCTGCTCACTGTCCCAGACCCCTGCTCTCTGTCCCTGATCCCTGCTCTCTGTCCCTAATCTGTGCTCACTGTCCCTGACCCCTGCTCTCTGTCCTTGACCCCTGGGCACTGTCCTTGACCCTCCTGTCTGTTCCTGACCCCTGCCCTCTGTCCCTGACCCCTACCCTCTGTCCCTGACCCATGCTCACTGCCCCCTGCTCACCGTTCCTGACTGCTGCTCACTGTTTCTGACCCCTGCTCACTGCCCTCTGATCACTGTCCCTGACCCTGCTCACGGTCCCTGACCCCTGCTCTCTGTCCCTGAACCTGCTCACTTTCCCTGATCCCTACTCTCTGTCCCTGATCCCAGCTCACTGTCCCTGACCCCTGCTTAGTGTCCCTGACCCCTGCACTCTGTCCCTGATTCCTGCTCTCTGTCCATGACCCCTGGTCACAGTCCCTGATCCCTGCTCTCTGCCCCAGACCACAGCCTACTGTCCCTGATCCCTGGTCACTGTCCCTGATCCCTGGTTACTGTCCCTGATCCCTGGTCACTGTCCTTGTCCCTGCTCATGGTCCCTGATCCCAGCTTAGTGTCCAGGACCCCTGCACACTGTCCCTGATCACTGCTCACTGCCCCCTGACCCTTGCTCACTGTCCCTGATCCCTGCTCTCTGTCCCTGCTCTCTGTCCATGGCTCCTGGTCACTGTCCCTGATCCCTGCTCTCTGCCCCATATCCCTGCTTACTGTCCCTGATCCCCGCTCACTGTCCCTGACCCCTGGTCACTGTCCCTGATCCATGCTCTCGGTCCCTGTCCCTGCTCACTGTCCCTGACCCCTGCTTAGTATCCCAGACCCCTGCACACTGTCCCTGATCCCTGCTCTCTGTCCATGACCTCGGTCACTGTCTCTGATCCCTGCTCTCTGTCCCTGATCCCAGCTCTCTATCCCTGAACCCTGGTCACTGTCCCTGATCCCTACCCTCTCTACCTGATCCCTGCTCTCTGTCCCTGACCCCTGTTCTCTGTCCCTGACCCCTGCTCTCTGTCCCTGATCTGTGCTCACTGTACCTGACCCCTGCCCTCTGTCCTTGTCCCTGCTCACTGCCCCGTGACCCCCGCTCACTGTCTCTGAGCCTGCTCACTGTCCCTGACCCCTGCTCACTGTCCCTGACCCCTGCTCTCTATCCCTGACCCTGCTCACTGCCCCGACCCCTGCTCTCCGTCCCTGACACCTGTATACTGTGAGAAAGTGAGGACTGCAGTTGCTGGAGATCACTGTTCCTGACTCCTGCTCTCTGTCCCTGACCCCTGCCCTCTGTCCCTGACCCCTGCTCACTCTCCCTGACCCATGCTCACTGTCCCTGATCCCTGCTTACTGTCCCTGATCCCTGGTCACTGTCCCTGATCCCTGCTCACTGTCTCAGACACCTGCTCTCTGTCCCTGACCCCTGGGCACTGACCCTGATCCCTGCTCACTGTCTCTGATCCCTGCCCTCTGTCCTTGACCCTACTCTCTATTTCTGACCCCTGCCCTCTGTCCCTGACCCCTGCCCTCTGTCCCTGACCCATGCTAACTGCCCCCTGCTCACCGTTCCTGACACTGCTCAATGTTTCTGACCCCTGCTCACTGCCCCCTGATCACTGTCCCTGACCCTGCTCACTGACCCTGAGCCCTGCTCTCTGTCCCTGACCCTGCTCATTGTCCCTGACCCCTACTCTCTGTCCCTGATTCCAGCTCACTGTCCCTGATCCCAGCTTAGTGTCCTGGACCCCTGCACACTTTCCCTGACTCCTACACTCTGTCCCTGATTCCTGCTCTCTGTCCATGACCCCTGATCACAGTCCCTGATCCCTGCTCTCTGCCCCTGACCCCTGCTTACTGTCCCTGATCCCTGCTCACTGTCCCTGATCCCTGGTCACTGTCCCTGATCCCTGGTCACTGTTCTTGTCCCTGCTCACTGTCTCTGATCCCAGCTTAGTGTCCTGGACCCCTCCACACTGTCCCTGATCCCTGCTCTCTGTCCATGACCTCGGTCACTGTCTCTGATCCCTGCTCTCTGTCCCTGATCCCTGCTCTCTATCCCTGATCCCTGCTCTCTATCCCTGAACCCTGGTCACTGTCCCTGATCCCTGCTCTCTGTCCCTGACCTGTGCTCACTGTACCTGACCCCTGCCCTCTGTCCTTGTCCCTGCTCACTGCCCCGTGACCCCCACTCACTGTCTCTGAGCCTGCTCACTGTCCCTGACCCCTGCTCACTGTCCCTGACCCCTGCTCTCTATCCCTGACCCTGCTCACTGCCCCTGACCCCTGCTCTCCGTCCCTGACACCTGTATACTGTGAGAAAGTGAGGACTGCAGTTGCTGGAGATCACTGTTCCTGACTCCTGCTCTCTGTCCCTGACCCCAGCTCTCTATCCCTGACCCCGGTCACTGTCCCTGACCCCTGCCCTCTGTTCCTGATCACTGGTCACTGACCCTGACCCCTGCACACTGTCCCTGATTCCTGCCCTCTGATCCTGACCCCTGCTCACTGTCCCTGACCTATGCTCACTGCCCCTTGCTCACTGTTCATGATCCCTGCTCACTGTCCCTGACCCCAACTCACTGTCTCTGACCCCTGCCCTCTATTCCTGATCCCTGGTCACTGACCCTGACCCCTGCACACTGTCCCTGATCCCTGCTCTCTATCCCTGAACCCTGGTCACGGTCCCTGATCCCAGCTTAGTGTCCAGGACTCCTGCACACTGTCCTTGATCTCTGCTCTCTGTCCCTAACCCATGCCCTCTGGCCCTGATCTGTGCTCACTGTCCCATACCCCTGTTCTCTGTCCCTGTCCCTGCTCACTGCCCCCTGACCCTTGCTCACTGTCCATGACTCCTGGTCACTGTCCCTGATCCCTGCTCTCTGCCCCTGAACCCTGGTCACGGTCCCTGATCCCAGCTTAGTGTCCAGGACTCCTGCACACTGTCCTTGATCTCTGCTCTCTGTCCCTAACCCATGCCCTCTGGCCCTGATCTGTGCTCACTGTCCCATACCCCTGTTCTCTGTCCCTGTCCCTGCTCACTGTCCCTGACCCCTGTTCACTGTCCCTGATCCATGCTCTCGGTCCCTGTCCCTGCTCACTGTCCCTGACCCCTGCTTAGTATCCCAGACCCCTGCACACTGTCCCTGACGCCTGCACTCTCTTCCTGATCCCTGCTCTCCGTCCATGACCTCGGTCACTGTCACTGATCCCTGCTTTCTGTCCCTGATCTCTGCTCTCTATCCCTGAACCCTGGTCACTGTCTCTGATCCCTGCCCTCTCTACCTGATCCCTGCTCTCTGTCCCTGACCCCTGTTCTCTGTCCCTGATCTGTGCTCACTGTACCTGACCCCTGCCCTCTGTCCTTGTCCCTGCTCACTGCCCCGTGATCCCCGCTCACTGTCTCTGAGCCTGCTCACTGTCCCTGACCCCTGCTCACTGTCCCTGACCCCTGCTCTCTATCCCTGACCCTGCTCACTGCCCCTGACCCCTGCTCTCCGTCCCTGACACCTGTATACTGTGAGAAAGTGAGGACTGCAGTTGCTGGAGATCACTGTTCCTGACTCCTGCTCTCTGTCCCTGACCCCTGCCCTCTGTCCCTGACCCCTGCTCACTCTCCCTGACCCATGCTCACTGTCCCCTGCTAACTGTCCCTGACTCCTGCTCACTGTCCCTGACCCATGCTCAGTGTCCCCTGTTCACTGTTCCTGACCCCTGCTCTCTATCCCTGACCCCAGCTCTCTATCCCTGACCCCGGTCACTGTCCCTGACCCCTGCCCTCTGTTCCTGATCACTGGTCACTGACCCTGACCCCTGCACACTGTCCTTGATTCCTGCCCTCTGATCCTGACCCCTGCTCACTGTCCCTGACCTATGCTCACTGCCCCTTGCTCACTGTTCATGATCCCTGCTCACTGCCCCCTGCTCACTGTCCCTGAGCCTGCTCACAGTCCCTGACCCCAACTCACTGTCTCTGACCCCTGCCCTCTATTCCTGATCCCTGGTCACTGACCCTGACCCCTGCACACTGTCCCTGATCCCTGCTCTCTATCCCTGAACCCTGGTCACTGTCCCTGATCCCTGCCCTCTCTACCTGATCCCTGCTCTCTGTCCCTGACCCCTGCCCACTGTCCCTGACCCCTGTTCTCTGTCCCTGACCCCTGCTCACTGTCCCTGACCCCTGCTTACTGTCCCTGACCCTTGCACTCTGTTCCTGATCCCTGCTCTCTGTCCCTGACCCCTGCTCACTGTCTCTGACCCCTGCTCTCTGTCCCGATCCCTACTCACTGCCCCCTGACCCTTGCTCACGTCCCTGACCCCTGCTCTCTGTCCCTGACCCTGACCCCTGCTTACTGTGAGAAAGTGAGCACTGCAGATGTTGGAGATCACTGTTCCTGACCCCTGCTCTCTGTCCCTAACCGCTGCTCATTGTCCTTGACCCCTGCTCACTGTTCCTGACCCTTGCTCTCTGTCCCTAACCGTTGCTCACTGTCCCTGACCCCTGCTCACTGTCCATTTCTCACTGTCCCTGATCCCTGCTCTCTGTCCCTGACCTTGCTCACTGTTCCTGACCCCTGCTCTCTATCCCTGAGCCCTGCTCGCTGCCCCGTGACCCCTGCACACTGTCCCTGACCCCGGTCACTGTCCCTGATCCCTGCTCTCTGTCTCTGACCCCTGCCTCCTGTTCCTGATCCCTGCTCACTGTTCCTGACCCCTGCTCTCTGTCCCTGACCCCTGCTCACTGTCCCCTGCTTACTGTCCCTGACCCCTGCTCTCTGTCCCTGACCCTGCTCACTGTTCCTGACCCCTGCTCACTGTCTCTGACCCCTGCCCTTTGTTCCGGAACCCCGCCCTCTGTCCCTGATCTGTGCTCACTGTCCCTGACCCCTGTTCTCTGTATCTGACCCTTGCTTACTGTTCCTGACCCCTGCACTCTGTCCCTGAACCCTGCCCTCTGTTCCTGATGCCTGTTCTCTGTCCCAGACCCCTACTCTCTGTCGTTGACCTATGCCCTCTGTCGCTGATCCCTGACCTCTGTCCCAGCTTCGTGCTCACTGTCCCTGACCCCTGCTCACTGCCCCCTTACCTCTACTCACTGTCCCTGACCCATGCTCTCTGTCTTTGTCCCTGGTCACTGTCCCTGATCCTTGCTCACTGTCTCTGACCCCTGCCCTCTGTCCCTGAGCCCTGCTCACTGCCCTCTGACCCCTGGTCACTGTCCCTGATCCCTGCTCTCTGTCCCAGACCCCGGCCCTCTGTCCCAGACCCATGTTCACTGCCGCCTGCTAACTGTCCCTGGCCCCTGCTCACTGTTCCTGACCCCTGGTCCCTGTCCCTGATCCTTCCTCCATGTCTCTGATTACTGCCATCTGTCCCTGACCCTGCTCTCTGTCCCTGACCCCTGCCCTCTGTCCCTGACCCCTGCTCTCTGTCCCTGACCCCTTGTCACTGTCCCTGATCCCTGCTGTCTCTGATTCCAGCCCTCTGTCCCTGATCCCTGCTCTCTGTCCCTGACCCCTTGTCACTGTCCCTGACCCCTGCCCTCTGTCCCTGACCCCTGCTCTCTGTCCCTGACCCCTGCCCTCTGTCCCTGACCCCTGCTCTCTGTCTCTGATCCCTGCCCTCTGTCCCTGACCCTGCTCTCTGTCCCTGATCCCTGTTCTCTGTCCCTGACTCCTGGTCAGTGACCCTGACCCCTGCACTCCGTCCCTGATCCCTGCCCCTGACCCCTGCAGTCTGTCCCTGATCCTTGCTTTCCCTCTCTGATCCCTGCCCTCTATCCCTGACCCTGCCCTCTGTCCCTGATCCCTGCTCTCTGTCCCTGACCCCTGCCCTCTGTCCCTGATCCCTGCTCTCTGTCCCTGATCCCTGCTCTCTGTCCCGGATCCCTGCCCTCTGTCCCGGATCCCTGCCCTCTGTCCCGGATCCCTGCCCTCTGTTCCTGACCCTTGCTCACTGTCCATGACCGCTGCTCTCTGTCCCTGACCCCTGCTTACTGCCCCTGACCCCTATAACCTGTCCCTGATCTCTGCTGTCTGTCCCTGACCCCTGGTCACTGTCCCTGATCTCTGCCCTCTGTCTCTGAACCCTGCCCTCCGTCTCTGATGAAGGGCTTTTACCCAAAATGTCGATTTTGATGCTCCTCGGTTGCTGCCTGAACTGCTGTGCTCTTCCAGCACCACCAATCCAAAATCTTGCTATCTGCCCTGGATCCCTGCTCTATGTCTCTGATCCCTGCCCTCTGTCCCTGACCCTGCTCTCTGTCCCTGATCCCTGCTCTCTGCCCTGACCCCTGCCCTATGTCCCTGACCCCTGCCCTATGTCCCTGATCCCTGCCCTCTGTCCCATGATCCCTGCTCACTGCCCCCTGCTCACTGTTCCTGACCCCTGCTCACTGTCCCTGAGCCCTGCTCTCTGTCCCTGCTCATTGCCCCCTGACCCCTGCTCACTGTCCCCTGACCCCTGCTCTCTGTCCCTGACCCTTGCTCACTGTCCCTGAGCCCTGCTCTCTGTCCCTGCACACTGCCCCCTGACCCCTGCTCATTGTCCCTGACCCTGCTCACCTCCTGACCCCTGCTCACTGCCTCCTTAACCCTGCTCACTGTCCCTGACCCTGTTCACCGACCCCTGATCCCTGCTCATCGCCCCCTGACCCCACTCACCATGCTCCAACCTCTGGCTCATTCCCCTGACCTCCCGCACTCTGCCTCCCATCACCCCCTCCATGCTCACCCATCATCAAATCCCCATCCCTTGTCACTCCCTTAATGTTGCCTTCATCAGCTTGCTGCCCCGCCATCACTTGCTCAGTCCCTCAATCCCTGGTCACCTCTTCCCCTACCCCTCCACCTGGTCGCAGCCACGCTTTCCTTTTGGTGACTAGCCCCATCAGCAGCTCCCCTTTATCGCTCCGCTTCTTACACTGGAGTGCCCAGGAAGATGATCGATTCCCACTCTGACATGAATCGCATCTGCCCCTTCAGCCTGAGGCAGCGGCTGCCATCCCCACAGCTCTCCAGTGTATTGGAACTGTTCCCATCTGCAATAGCACAGAAAGACACACACAAACACATATACTGTTCAGGCACTGTTTCCTGCACAATCCTTGTTTGACATTCCCCATCTAGATCATGTTATCTTGTGGTGACCATACTTCATACAGCAAGGAGAATGGGAGGGTCTTGGAGACAGTGCAGAGGGAAGAGACAGAATGGATCCAAGAAGGAGGGAGATGAGCTCCAGGGTGATCCCAGGGAGAAGCTGGGATTGTGCTGAAGGCCGCTGGGGAGAATTAGATACATGGGGATGACGGGTTTCAATCAGATAGGCAGAGTGAATTAGCTGATTGTGTAAGAGCTAAAGGATGCAGATAAAATATTATGGGTACGTGGTAAAGGACAGGAAATGAGGAATCAGCAGAGCAGGTCAGGCTGCACCGAGAAGCAGGACCCTTCATCGGGACTGAAACGTTTTCTTTCCTGCTCCTTGGATGCTGCCTGACCTGCTATGCTTTTTCCAGCACGACACATCATTGACTCTGACCCTGTAGTACCTGTAGTCCTCACTATCTCCCAGGGTATGAGGAATTACTGTTTACACAGTGAATGGAAATGATGTGGAATTCACTGCTTCCAAAAGGAATGAAACAGTAGACAATGTATAATTGTCCCAAATTTGTTCTGACTGCAGAGTTGTTGCCTCTTTCTTTATAACATAACCTTTACTAACAAATGATCTCTGCCCATATTTTCTTCTTTCTCCCACTTGACTTGGAGTCACCGCAATGCTAGTCTGTACCCTTCTCCATCTCTACCTGTCAATTCCCTATTTCTTCTCTGAACCCACTGTTTATCTCTCCTGCATCTTTCCAACTGATCGTAGCATCTCCTCGTTTCCTGCTTCCTGGTGATTCCATTTCCATCACTTTCTCACCACACCATCTCCCCTCTCTTTCTCTCTCTGTCTCACATTCTCTGTGCAAGAGATTTCAATGACCATCTCAATCTCCTCAAAATTGTGTACTCACTGATGTGGAGGTTCCTGATTTTGTCCTTTCTCCTCACTGGAGACATCCTTCTCAGTGTCTATATCTCATCTTGATTGAGTCGCTACTTCTCTCTTTTCAATGTTGCCCAGGTTTCTGCACAAGGTCACTCTCGACACTGTGAAGATTCTTCCTCTCATCATTAATTTTCAAACAGCACTGTACTTCCTCAGATCTCTCCAACCATAGCTGATCCCTTGTTACATTCCCTCACTTGCCTCTCTGCCGCCATTGCAGCTAAGTCATTGAAGTTATGCACTTTCTCCAAGTCTTCACCCAGTATCTATACACCTTCACAATGATCCTCTTCATCAGACTCTGACTGACAGTCTGAAAGATTGGATCTTAGATCTTCATACCTCAAGGTGTCCAAATTTTCCCTGACAATCCCATCATTCCTGCAATGCAACTATCTGCAAACCTCACCAGTCATGGCAACTCCTGTCTCATTCACTCAGAATATCCAGGGAGAGGAAGGGGAAGAAAACTGAAGAGGAAGGCTTCACTCTTCTGACAAGTTTACCTTATTTTCGCTTTGCACCACTTCCTTTTCAAATGCCCCTGAACATGCTCACCTGGGTACACCACTGCATTATCAACAGTACAATTGGCAAAATTTATTCATTTTTGTTGGAATATGTTGCTTTTGGAAGCCCTTCTTTCCCCTGCTGATAGAAATGAATTTCCTCTCTGAAAGGCCTCTATCATCTAATTACTACTTTGTCACTTTTGGAGAGGTACACCCAAAAGTTGTTGGGGAGAAATTTCTGGGATTTTGACCCAGCAACAGTGATGGAATGGCGACACATTTCCAAGTGTGTGTCTTGGAGGGGAACTTGCAGGTGGTGGTGTTCCCATGTATCTGCTGCCCTTGTCCTTCCCGATGGAAGTGGTTGTGGGTTTGGCAGGTGCTTTGAAGGAGCCTTAGTGAATTTGCACAGTGCATCTTGTGAATACCAAGATCAGCAAGGAAGGAAGGGTAAAGTAAGATTCTGTTCTTTGTCTTACTATGAAGGGTCAAGAGCTGGCAGTGAGGGCAGTGGGATGTTCCTCTTGTCAGATGTGGGTGATCAGGGAGCAGTCTAGTGTCCCTGATGACTGTGCTTGGTTCAGTTGGAGAGGCATTTGGATAGACCCAGGAGCATGTAGGGAGTAGAGAGTATGATATACACTGAGTGAAGTGATGTGGTCACTTAGGTTCAGACAAATGCATCAGTGACCACCAGGAGAGGCAGGCAGGTAGTCCAGGAGTCTCCTGTGGTTATTTCCCCCTCTAACAGGTATACCATTTTGGATACTGTTGGGGGCAGTACAATAGCATCAGCCAGGTCCGTGGCATCACAATTGGGTCTGCTGTAGACCAGGGTCAGGCAAAGTCCAAGCAAGCATTAGTAGTAGGGAACTCGTTAGTTAGGGACACAGACAGGAATTTCTGTGGCCACACTCGACACTTCAGGATAGTGTTGGGGACATCGCTGAGTGGTTCCATGAAATTCTTAAATGGAAGGAAACAGGTCATTGTACACAGTGGTACCAATGACATAGGTAGGAAAAGGATGAGATCCTGAAGAGGCAGAAGGACCTCAAGGGTAGTAATTTCTGGACTGCTTCTGGTGCCACATCTTTATGAGAGAAGGAATAGGAGGAGTTGGTGGATGAATAAATGGATTGAAGCTGTTGCAGGAAGCAAGGGTTCAGATTCTTGGATCATTGGGATCTCTTCTGGGGCAGAGATTATCTGTACAAGAAGGACAGGTTGCATTTGAACTGGAAGGGGATGAATATCCTGGTGGGGAGATTTGCTAGAGCCACTCTGGCGGGGGGAGTGGGGGGGTGGGATCCAAAGTACTCAGGAGATGAAAGAGAAGGCTGAGCACAGTCCAGACATTAATGAGGGCAAGAAAAAATAGTAAATTCAGTGTTGGAAATCCTAGTACTAGGCAGGTCAGGCCAGAGCATGGCCAGAAGCAAGGGGAGTCTGGGTTAAACTGCATTTATTTGAATGCAAAAGGCAAATAAACCAGTGTCATGGATGGGTACATGGGACTGGGATATTATAGCTGTTACAGAAACTTAGCTGAGAGAGGCACAGGACTGGCAGCTCAGTGTTTCAAGGTATATCTAGGAAGGATAGAAGGGGAAGCAAGAGAGATGGGGGAGTTGCCTTTCGAATGGGGAGAACATCACAGCAGTACTGAGAAAAGACAATCTTAGGGGTTTGTCCAGATGGGTACAAGCGAGGAATAAAAAGAGGAAAATCACTTTGATAGTCAACCAGAAATTGAGAAACCAACATGTGAGGAAACAGAGACATCTGCAAGAATAATTGGATTGTAATCGTAGAGGATTTTAACTTTCTTAACATTGGCTGGAATTGCCATAGTGTTAAGAGTTTGTATGGAGAGAGAGTTGTTCAGTGTGTTCAGGATGAATTTCTCATGCAGTGTGTTGATGGCCTACTAGAGAAGGGGCAAACCCTGACCCCACTCATGAGAAATAAGGTAGGGTAAGTAACGGACATGTTAGTGGGGCAGCACTTTGGCACCAGTGACCATAATTCCACTAGTTTTAAAATAGCTATGGAAAAGGATAGGTGAAGGTCCACAAGTTAAAGTTCTAAATTGGGGCAAGACCAGTTTTGATGGCCTTAGACAGGAACTTTCTACAGTTGATTATGGGAGGCATAGGGACATCTGATAAGTGGGAGGCTTCAGGAGTGAGTAAATGAGGGTCAGGGCTGTTTAGAGTGAAGGGTAAGACTGGCAGGAATGGGGAACCCTGGATGACCAGAGATATTGAGGCCCTGGTCTTGAAAAAGAAGGAGGCATGTGACATGTATAGGTAGCTGGGATTGAGTGAACTCCATGAGGAGTATAGAGGGTGTTGGAATACACATAAGAGCGAAATCAGGAGGGCTAAAAGGAGACTCAAGATGACTTTGGCAGATAAGGTAAAGGAAAATCCAAAGAGATTCTACAAGTACATGAAGGGCAAAAGAGGAGGGAGAGAATAGAACCTCATAAAGAACAACATGGTCATCTACATGCAGAGCTATAAGAGGTGGGTGCGATCCTAAGTGATACTTCACGTCAGTATTTACCATTGAGAAACGTATGGATGCGAGGGAACTAGGGGAAATAAATAGTGACACTCTTGAAGAGTGTCTACATTACAGAAGAGGAGGTGCTAGAAGTCTTAAAATGCAAAAAGGTAGATAAATCCCTGGGACCTGATGAAGTGTTCTCCAGGACTTTGTGGAAGGCTAAGGAGGAGATTGCGTAGCGCCGATTAGAGATATTTGCATCATCAACAGCCAGAGGTGAATTGCTCGAAGATTGGAGGGAGGATAATGTCCTGCCATTATATAAGAAAGAACATAGAACATAGAACAATACAGCCGAACATTTGTCCTAGCTTAAGCACCTATCCATGTACCTATCCAATTGCATCTTAAAGGTCACCAATGATTCTGACTCTGCCACTCCCATGGGCAGCGCACTCCATGCCCCCACCACTCTCTGGGTAAAGAACCCCTGACATTCCCCCTATACCTTCCACCCTTCACCTTAAATTTATGTCCCCTTGTAACACTCTGTTGTACCCGGACAGTCTCTGACTGTCTACTCTATCTATTCGCCTGATCATCTTATAAACCTCTATCAAGTCACTCCTCAGCCTTCGCCATTCCAATGAGAAAAGGCCTAGCACTCTCAACCTATCCTCGTACGACCTATTCTCCATTCCAGGCAACATCCTGGTAAATCTCCTCTGCACCCTCTCCAAAGCTTCCACATCTTTCCTAAAATGAAGCGGCCAGAACTGCACACAGTACTCCAAATGTGGCCTTACCAAGGTCCTTTACAGCTGCAACATCATCTCACGACTCTTGAATTCAATCCCTCTGCTAATGAACGCTAATACACCATAGACCTTCTTACAAGCTCTATTCACCTGAGTGGCAACTTTCAAAGATCTATGAACATAGACCCCAAGATCCCTCTGCTCCTCCACCTTACTAAGAACCCTACCGTTAACCCTGTATTCCGCATTCTTATTTGTCCTTCCAAAATGGATAATCTCACACTCGACAGGGTTGAAAGCCATCTGCCACTCCTCAACCCAGCTCTGCATCATATCTAAGTCCCTTTGCAGCTGACAACAGCCCTCCTCACTATCCACAACTCCACCAATCTTTGTATCATCTGCAAATTTACTGACCCACCCTTCGACTCCCTCTTCCAAGTCATTAATTAAAATTACAAACAGCAGAGGACCCAGAACTGATCCCTGCAGAACTCCATTTGTAACTGGGCTCCAGGCTGAATATTTACCATCTACCACCACTCTCTGACTTCAACGGTTTAGCCAATTCTCTATCCAACTGGCCAAACTTCCCACTATCCCATGTCTCCTGACTTTCCACATAAGCCTGCCATGGGGAACCTTATCAAATGCCTTACTAAAATCCATGTACACTACATCCACTGCTCTACCCTCATCCACATGCTTGGTCACCTCCTCAAAGAATTCATTAAGACTTGTAAGGCAAGACCTATTCTCACAAATCCGTGCTGGCTGTCCCTAATCAAGCAGTGTCATTCCAGAAACTCATAAATCGTATCCCTCAGTACCCTTTCCATTACTTTGCCTACCACCGAAGTAACACTAACTGGCCTGTAATTCCCGGGGTTATCCCTATTCCCTTTTTTGAACAGGGGCACAACATTCGCCACTCTCCAGTCCCCTGGCACCACTCCCATTGACAGTGAAGACGAAAAGATCATTGCCAATGGTTTTGTAATTTCCTCTCTTGCTTCCCACATAATCCTAGGATATATCCCGTCAAGCCCGGGGGACTTGTCTATCCCTAAGTTTTTCAAAATGCCCAACACACCTTCCTTCCTAACAAAGTGCTGCAGGGAATTGCCTGGGAACTCCAAACCAATGAGCCTAATGTCTGTGTTGGGTAAGTTGTTACAGGGGATTCTGAGAGACAGGATCTACAGGCATTTAGAGAGGCAAGGACTCAATTGTGATAGTCAGCATGGTTTTTGAAAGAGGTTTTTTGATTGAGGTTTTTGAAAGAAAGTAGTTGAAGGTAGTGCAGTAGACATTATCTACATTGACTTTAGCAAGGCCTTTAACAAGGTACCGCATGGTAGGTTGTTGAGTAATGTTAAACCTCACTGGATCCAGGGAGAGCTAACCTTGGATACAAAATTGGCTTGATGGTAGAAGACGGAGGGGATGGTACAGAGTTGTATTTCAGAACGGAGGCCTGTGACCAGCAGTGTGCCACAGGAATTGGTGCTGAGTCCATTGTTACTCATCATTTACATAAATGATTTTGATGAGAAATTAGGCGTTATGGTTAGTAAGATTAGATTAGATTAGACTTACAGTGTGGAAACAGGCCCTTCGGCCCAACAAGTCCACACCGACCCGCCGAAGCGCAACCCACCCATACCCCTACA
This sequence comes from Hemiscyllium ocellatum, assembly GCF_020745735.1. Lineage (NCBI taxonomy): Eukaryota > Metazoa > Chordata > Chondrichthyes > Orectolobiformes > Hemiscylliidae > Hemiscyllium > Hemiscyllium ocellatum. Next base: position 19,109,255 of record NC_083416.1, on the reverse strand, counting down.
TTTACCCCTTACCTAACACTACGGGCAATTTAGCTTGGCCAATTCACCTGACCCGCACATCTTTGTGACTGTGGGAGGAAACTGGAGCACCCGGAGGAAACCCACGCAGACACGGGGAGAACGTGCAAACTCCGCACAGTCAGTTTGCGAAGGACACCGAGATTGGTGGTATAGTGCATAGTGAAGAAGTTTATCTGGGAATGCAGCAAGATCTTGATCAAGTGGGCCAGTGGGATATAAAATCGTGAGAGCCATACATAAGGTGGATAGTCAACAGCTTTTCCCCATGTTAGGGAAGTCTAACACTAGAGGGCATTAGGTTTAAGGTGAGAGTGGAGAGATGCATAAAGGGTCCAAAGGGGCAAATGTTTCATTGAGAGAGTAGTGAGTGTCTGGTACAGGTTCCCAGAGGTATTGGTGGAAGTGAGTACAATTTTGTAATTTGAGAAACGTTTAGACAGATACATGGATGGGATAGATATGGAGAGATATGGACCAAACAGGCAAATGGGACTAGTTTAAATTGTGAAAACTGGGCAGCATGCAGAGGTTGGGCTGAATGGCCTGTTTGCATGCTGTAGACCTCGATGACTATTGTAGATAGAACACAGACTGTTGCTACACAGCATCAGGATGGAGGGAGTGAATCTTAATGTAGTAACAATCACGCTTTGGTCTTGTTCCGAAATATCAGACCAAACCCCTGCTCCAACTCCAAACGGAATGAATCAATACTTCACATAATTTTGGGACTGTGTTGGAATACTCCCCACTTGCCTGGATGGGTGAAGGTCCAACAATACTCAAGAAGCTTCTTGAGTATGGTTGGACCTTCACCCATCCAGGCAAGTGGGGAGTATTCCAACACACTCCCAAAATTATGTGAAGTATTGATTCATTCCATTTGGAGTTGGAGCAGGGGTTTGGTCTGATATTTTGGAATGAGACCAAAACATCAGGAAAGTCAGAATTTAGCACTTTGTACTTGCCTCACGCTCTCACTGTCGTGGGAGTGTTTGATAGGGGCATTTGAGAGGGAGCGTTAGATCATAAGACAATAGCAGCAGAAATTAGGCCATCAGCCCATTGAGTCTGCTCCACAGTTCAAACATGGCTGATAAGTACTCTGCACTTAACCCCGTGCTATTCCTGTGCTGGGAGTATTTGATGGGGACAATGTAGGGGATGCTTTACTTACATTTTAAAAGAGTAGTGTCAGCTGTATCTCACCTGCCTATACCCAATACCTAGACAAAAGTGAGGACTGCAGATGTTGGAGATTAGAATCGAGAGCGTGGTGGTGGAAAAGCACAACAGGTCAGGCAGCATCCAAGGAGTAGGAGAATCGTGTTTCGGGTGAAAGCTCTTCATCAGGAATGAGGCCTCATTCCTGATGAAGGGCTTTTGTCCGAAACGTCGATTCTCCTGCTCCACAGATGCTGCCTGGCCTGCCGTTCTTTTCCAGCACCACACACTTGACTATTTCCAATACCTGCCAAACATTTCATGAGTGTTATGGGATGTTAATGTGAGGCAGTAATAGTTACCTTTATAGTCGTCGCCAACAATTGACTGGAAGGCCATGAGCAGCACACTTGCATCAGCAGCTCGAGGACCATTGTCATAATCAGCATCTTTCATGGAGAATGAGACAGTGTCAGTGAGAGAGTGACAGTGAATCACTCGGAGTGAGGCAGTTTCTGAGATTGAGAGAATGATGTTGACTAAGAATAAAGGGTTTAAGTGACCAAATGAGAGAGGAAAGTGAATGTCAAATTGAACATTTGGTTGATTGTGAGACCAGGATATGATTTGAACAGAATGAAAACAATTGGCAAGTCAAAAAATGAGAGACAGTGACAGAGTAACAAAAGAGTGACAGAGGTGATAGATAGGTGGAGTGATTCAGAATCACAGAGTAAGCAACACTGATACTGAATGACAGCATGTGAAAGATAGACAGTGAGAATGAGACAATAAATAATATGGATAGAGAGTGACAGATTAACAGACAAAGAGATAACTACATGAACTTGTACTCAGATGGATTGTCAGATTCACTGCCAGCCCCACACCCTACCATTGAACTCCAACTCAATCTCTCCTTTTCACTACCCACCAGCTAACCCTCATTTCCCCCTTCACTCTTATTTACTCTCATTCCCCCTCAATCATATTCCCACTTATTTTAATACACCCTCACTCTTACTCACTATTCACTCTCTTTCTGGTTACTCTCACTAACCCCTCAATGTTTCTCTTTGTTTCCTCTCAGCTTGTACTGTCCCCAATTGGCTCCACTCTCCTTTCACGCTGCCCTCGTTACTCACTTCTCTTCACTCTTCTCTTATTCACACTCTCCTCACACTGTTTCCATTATGCATACTCTTCTCACTCTATTCCTGGTTCAGTCCCTCCTCGTATTGTCTCTGTTGTACAGCCTCTTCTCATTCGACCCTCTGATTCCCTCCTATCACTCTCTCCTCATTAGTCACTCTCTTCTCAACCTGCCCTTGTTATTCACTCTCTCCTCACTCTGCTTTTGTTATTCACTCCCTCCTCACTCTGCCCTTGTTATTCACTCCCTCCTCACTTTGTCCTCGTTATTCACTCCCTCCGCACTCTGTCCTCGTTATTCACTCCCTCTGCACTGTCCTCGTTATTCACTCCCTCCTCACTCTGCCCTCAATGTTCACTCCATCCTCACTCTGCCCTCAATGTTCACTCCATCCTCACTCTATCCTTGTTAGTCACTCCCTCCTCACTCTGTCCTCGTTATTCACTCCATCCTCACTCTACCCTCGTAATTCACTACACCCTCACTCTGGCCTTGTTATTCACTCTCTCATCACTCTGCCCTTGTTGATCACTCCCTCCTCACTCTGGACTCTGTTGTGTAGGTTCCTTTCTCTTTTCACAGGCTCTTTCGAGATGATCTCAAACAGATTGTTTGGATGGGAGATGATCTGAAACAAGAAAATGATACATGAATTTACTGAGGCCTGTTGCCTGCGCAGAAACACCATCAAACTCTGCAAGTTTCTCACAAATCAGCAGCAGCACCAGGGGGAGGGATGGACTGTTACTGACCTCAGGGCATCATTAAAGAAATCTCCGTCTGGGACAAAGCTCCAATTGAACAATCCTCCCTCCACAACAGTAAAACAATCGGGATTAGGATCGCCATCCTAATATAGAAATTGGAAGGGTTGGTGAGGGTCAAAGATGAATGGTCTTAACTAGACAATGGGATCAACCTTATTGTACTTCAATTAGTCCAGAAAAAATTAACAAAGAAAATACAGCTGTGTAGGACAGATAAATATCCTGAACTGGCACTGACTCTCAAGGAATTTGCTGAGGAAATCCTAGGAATATACATAATACTAACCTGAAGGGAGGCCATTCTGTCTTTGGTGCCCTGTTGACTTGTGGATGGTATCCAACTCACTAATTCAGAGCACAAAGACACTTTCTCTTTATGATTTTACCCCACTTCCTTGAAATGTCATTATTAAGTCCAGTCTCACCATGTGAATTCCCTGTGTTTAAAAAACCCTTCGGCTATGTTACTAATGCTCTCAAATCTGCATTCTTGTGTTAGTGGAAACTGTGTTAGCTCATTATCCTGCCAAAACTCTTCATAATTTTGTAGCCCTGACTAAATTGTGTCTCAATGTTTTCCATGCTGAGGAGAACAATCCAGCTTCTCCGGTCTCTCTGACTTCACTGAAGCCCTTGGTCCATTCTCTAATGAATGTAAGAAGGTACTAAATTTAAATCGAGGGTTAGTAAATGTGTATGTCAGCAGCAAACAATTGTAACATCAATGTAGTAATATCATAGTGATTGCAGAAGATTGAACAGTTAGAGGAATAGATGAGTGAGTCTGCACCTCTGACATGGTCCCTCAGGTAGTGTATTCTCACTGGTGCCAGGGTACTGGGATACTGCTGAGTCAGGGGAGTGTCTTGTGACAGAGAAGGGCAACAATCTGAAGTCCCAGTCCATGTGGGAAACAATGACATTGGGAGAAAAAGAGAGGTCTCACAGACGTAGTGAGGAAGTTCAAAAGCAGGAATCAAATCTAGCAATCACCGGATTGCTCTCAATCATAGACTCATAGAGATTACAGGCCTTTCATCCATCAAGTCCATTCCAGTCAAAAACAAACACCTAATCATTCTAATCCCATTTTCCAGCACTTGGCCCAAAACCTTGTGTGCAATGGCATCGCAAGTGCACATCTAAATACTTCTGAAATGTTTCTGTCACCACCCTTACAGACAGTGAGATCCAGATTCTCATTACCTTCTGGATGAAAAATGTTTTACTCACATCCTCACATTTTAAGCAATAATTAAAGTTAAGGGCGAATTTCAGTCTAAAATCTAGTCTGTTCTTTAATTTAGCAATGAACTCAATGTTGTTGTGATTGGGTGCAGTTTCATTGCAACTTCAAAACATGAATTTACAGGCACTCAGCTGAAGCTAGATAATTAAGCAATCAGGTTAATCAATTTTCAGAAATTGTTGAATGAGGAAGTACAAACAGAGTTCTCCTTCAGTCTACCTTGTCTGTGCTGGGGTGCTGCTTGGCTCGTTTGCATTAAAGTGTGTAGTGATTGGAACCAGAGCCAGGTAGATCTAATTGATTATGAGATCCTTGATTGGTTTTGTTAGTCTGGGTCAGATAGAGAACCCTGGCTGACAGATAGAAACAAGAGAGTCAGAGAGTCAGGCTTGGAGCTGACTGGTCACAGCCCATATACTGTGCACATGGAAACAAATGGTATCTAGGTGATGGGATACTGGCTTCTGGGCAGTTATTTCAGTGTGTAATTGGAGCTTAGTGAAAAGGAGTTTGGTGAAAATAGAGGGGTGGGGAATCTTCTTCTTTGGTGAGTCTTCCTTCTTCTCTGGTGAGTACTTCTGTTCTTTAATAGTAAACCAAGGTCTTGGGGAACTTGGAGCATAAGAGGACAAGTGATTTTAAGGAACTCTTCAAGTACAGAGCATTTGAGGTTGGAGAGAGAGTGAATCTGCTGAGAAGCAAATGAACAGGGGAAGCTTTCAAAGGGAGCAGCTCAGTGTTCCCTCCTCCCAGTCCAGAAGCAGAGCTCCTGAAGTGACAACGGGATTCAAACGTGACATTGGGCAAGTGGAAGCTGTTGATGTGGTGAGTATTTGTGCTATTCTTAAAAGATGCACTGTTTCTGTTTTGTGGTTTATAATTTATAAGGGTTATGTTCTGTTTTAATGAGGTCAAGGGAAGAAGATTTCTAAAAGTGAATGGTTTTATTTGATGGTTAAGAGCCCTTTAAATGTTTAATCTAAAGGGGTAAGTCATGGCAGGAGAGCTGAAAGCTATGGTTTGTTTCTCCTGCTCTGTGGGAACCTGGACAGCAGGAATCGTCTCCAGCTGCAGATCCTGGAAGCCTGGATTTCAGAGCCGGGAGAGGGCATCTGGGGAGACTGTGGAGCTGAGAATATCATAGATAGTGCATACTGAGAGGTGGTCACACTGCCTGAGAAGACTTCACAGGCAGGGAGGGACTGGATGACCACCAGACAGCATAAGAGAACTAGGCAGGCAGTGCAGGAATCTCCTGAGGTCATTCCCTTGAAATACAGATCTACTTTGGATATTGTTGGGGGTAATGGCCTCTCAGGGGTAACCAGTAATCACCAAATTAATTTGCAACATGGGTGGGAGAGAAGAGGAAATTGCAGGAATTAAATAGCTCTCGGGGATTCAGTTGTAAAAGAAATATATAGGCATTTCAGAAATTCGAAGGTAGGGTGTTGCCTTCCAGGTGTTAGGATGTCTGACTGGCTAAATCCTGGAGGGGGAGGATGAGCAACCAGTGATTGTGGTACACATCAGTCCCAATGAAATGGGTTTAAAAAATGTCCTAAAGACAACTATAGGAGTTAGGAAGTAAATTTGCAAAGTAGGACCTCAAAGGTAGTGATCTCAGGGGTACTACCAGTGCCATGTGCTTGTCAGAATAGAAATAGTAGGATATACATGGCTGAAAAGGTGGTGCAAGGGGGGGAATTTTGAATTTCTGGAATATTGAGACTGGTTCTGGGGAAGGTGCCAGTATGAACTGGACAGGTTACCCTAGACAGGATCAGGATTGATGTTCCAGGGCATATATTTATGAGTGTAGTTTGGCAGATTCAAACAAGAATGGCATGGGGATGTGAATATTAGCAGGATATTAAGGGAAAGAGAAACCAGGATGGCGATAAAACAGAACAGAAAAACCCAAAAATGGTAGACAGGGTTACCAAGGGTGAGGCAAATAGGATCACAGTACAAAGGAAAATTAGGGTGATTAAATGTGGGGAAAAAAAGACATGATTAATGGCCTTGTATCTTAATGCATGGAATTATTTGGAATCACGGACAGACTGATATTGAGGTAAATGGATGTGATCTTGTAGCCGTTGCGGAGGCATGGTTACGAGGAGATCGGAAACGGGAACTAAGATTGAGGGATATTTGGTCTTTCGGAAGGATGGGGGAAGGAAAAGGTGGTAGGGTAGCGTTGATCGTAAGATATGAAATGAGGACAGTTGTGAGAGACCTGGGATTGGTTGACAGATCATTCAGAGTGAGGTAAATAAAGCAAGGAAAGAAGACACTGGTAGTAGTATATCAACCAGCAAACAGTTTCCACACTGTAGGACAGGGTATAGATCAGTAAATAGTCAGAGTATCTTTAAAAAGTAGAACAATAATTATGATTGACTTTCTAATCTTGTTTTCTTGGCCAATCAAGTTGGAAAGGGTAGCTACGACAACAAATTCATAGTGGTATTCCTGATGAAGGGCTTTTGCCCAAAACGTCGATTTTACTGCTCCTCGGATGCTACCTGAACTGCTGTGCTTTTCCAGCACCAGTCTAATCTAGACAACAAATTCATAGTGCATAGTTTAATAGAATCATAGAATTGATAGAAGGAGGCTATTTGACTCATGTCTATACCAGCTCCTGAAACAGTTACCCAATTGGTCCCATTCTCCAGCCCTATCTCCATAACCCTCTTAATTCTTCATTTCCAAATATGTACCTGTTCTCTTTTGAAATCGAGAACAATACGTCATAGAGCCAACAGGGACAAAAAGACTATCCTGGCTCTGGTAATGAGGAAGGTTTTTATAAAGAATCTGCTTAAAAGATCCTTTTGGAAATAGTGATCATAACATGACAGCATATAATATTCAGTTTGAGTGTGAGAAACTTTGGTCATAAATAACTGTTTAATTTAAGTAAAGGGAATAGCAATGATCTAAGGATAAACTTAGCTCAAGTTGATTGGGCAGAAAGATTAGCAGGAATGACAGGAAGCAAGCAGTTATCTTTTCAGAGATAACACATAACTCTCAGTAAAAAAAAATTCCCCAGTAAGCAGGAAAGATTGAGAGATAAATCAACCATGGCTAACCAAAGAAGATAACTGCTAGACTGGGTCTGCAGCAGGTTGTGAAGGAACCAACAAAAGGGAAAAAAACATCCTTACTTCTCTGCCAGCTGCAGACGTATCTGTCCATGTCAGTATCGGTAAAAGCAACCATTACACTTTCCTTATGGAGTTGAAATCCCGCCTTCACATTGAGAATAATCTCCTTCGTGTTGTGTGGCATTATCACCGTGCTAAATGGGACAGACTTCAAACCAATCTAGCAGCTCAAGACGGGCATCCATGAGGCACTGTGGGCCATCAACAGCAGCAGAACTGTACTTCAGCACAATCTGTAACCTCACGGCCTGACATATCCTCCAATCAACCATTACAATCAAGCCAGGGCATCAACTCTGGTTCAATGGAGAGTGCAGGTGGGCATGCTAGGAGCAGCATCAGGCATACCTGAAGATGAGGATGTCAACCTGGTGAAACCACCAAACAGGGTTACTTGTGAGCCAAATGGCATAAGCTGCAAGTGATAGAGCTAAGCGATCCCACAACCAATGGATTAGATTTAAGCTCCGCAGTCCTGCCACATTCAGTTGTGAAGATTAAACAACTCACTGGAGGAGGACGCTCCACAAATATCCCCATCCTTAATGATGGAGGAGCCCAGAACATCAGTGCAAAAGATAAGGCTGATGCATTCGTAACAATCTTCGGTTGGAAGTGCAGAGTGGATGATCCGTCTCAGGCTCCTCCAGTGGTCCCCTGTATCACAGATACAGTCTCCAGACAATTCGATTCACTCCACGTGATATCAAGAAATGGCTGGAGGCACTGGATACTGCAAAGGCAATGGGCCCTGACAACATTCTGGCGATATTACTGAGCATGTGTGCTCCAGAACTGGCCACTCCCCTAGCCAAGGTGTTCCAGTGGAAGTTACAACACTGACAACTACCCGACAATGTGGAAAATTGCTCTGGAATGTCCTGCACACAAAAAAGCAGGACAAATCCAACCCAGACAATTACCGCCCAACCAGTCTACTCTCCATCATCAGTAAAGTGATGGAAGGGGTCATCAACAGTGTTATCAGACAGCACTTGCTCAGCAATAACCTGCTCAGTGATGCCCTGTTTGCATTTCGCCAGGGTCACCCAGCTCCTGACCTCATTAGAGCCTTGGTTCAAACATGGACAGAAGAGCTGAATCCCAGAGGGGAGGGAGATTGACGGCCCTTGACATCAAGATTGCATTTGACTGAGTGTGGAATCAAGGAGCCCTGGCAAAACTAGTATCAGTGGTATCAGGGGGCAAACACTCCGCTGGTTAGAGTCATACCTGGCACAAAGGAAGATGGTTGCAGTTGTGGAGGGTCAGTCATCTCAGCTTCAGGACATCTCTGCAGGAGTCCTTCAGGGTAGTGTGCTAGGCCCAACAATCTTTAGCTGCTTCATAAGTGACCTTGCCTCTGTCATGACGTCAATATCCAGGCTTGGTCCAACATGTAGCAAATAACACTTGTGCCACACATTTGCCAGACAATGAACATCACCAATAAAAGACACTCTAACCACCAGCCCCTGACATTCGACGGTATTACCAATGATGGAATCCCCCAATGTCAACATCCTTGGTGATAGCATTGACCAGAAACTCAACTGGATTCACCACATAAATACAGTGGCTACAAGAGCAGATCAGAGACTAGGATACTGCGGCAAGTAACTAACCTCCTGACACCCCAAAGTCTATCCACCATCTACAAGGCACAAGTCAGGAGTGTGATGGAATACTTCCCATTTTACTGGATGGATGCAGCTCCAACAACACTTAAAAAGGCTTGACACCATCCAGGACAAAACTGCCCGCTTGGTTAGCATCACGACTACAAACACTCAATCCCTCCATCATCAGAGCTCAGTAGCAGCATTGTATTTTATCTACAAGATGCACTGCCGAAATTCACCAATGATCCTTAGACAGCACCTTCCAAACCCACGACCACTACCACCTAGAAGGACAGAGACAGCAGGTACTTGGGAACACCACCACCTCCAAGTTCCCCTCCAAGCCACTCACCACATTAACTTGGAAACATACCTCTATTCCTTCACAGTCATTGGGTCAAAATCCTGGAATTCCCTCCCTACTGGCATTGTGGGTCCCTACAGCAAGTGGACTGTAGTGATTCAAGAAGGCAGCTCACCACCACCTCCTCAAGAGCAAATAGGGATGGGCTATCAATGCTGGCCAGCCAGCAATGCCCAAGTCCCACAAATGAATTAAAAAGAAGTTAAGGAGAGTATTAAGATTAGATTAGATTACTTACAGTGTGGAAACAGGCCCTTCGGCCCAACAAGTCCACACCGACCCACCCATACCCCTACATTTACCCCTTACCTAACACTACGGGCAATTTAGCATGGCCAATTCACCTGACACGCACATCTTTGGACTGTGGGAGGAAACTGGAGCACCCAGAGGAAACCCACGCAGACACGGGGAGAACGTGCAAACTCCACACAGTCAGTTGCCTGAGTCGGGAATTGAACCCGGGTCTCAGGCGCTGTGAGGCAGCAGTGCTAACCACTGTGCCGCCCAAGTTGAAAGTTGAAAGAAAAAGCATAAGTAGGCAAAACTGATGGCCCTGAAGATTGGAATACATTCAGAATACAGCAAGGAGGGCAAAAATAGAAAATAAATTACAAGGGGAAACCAATGAGGAATATAAAAACTGACAAGAGCTTCTTTAAGTATATAAAAAGGAGAGGTCAAAGTGAATGTAGACCCTTAAACTGTGGATCTGGGACAACAGTTATGAAAAACGAGGAAATGGCAGAGGATTTTGCGTCATCACTGCAGTGGGTGAAACTTTAAACATTCCATTCAAAGTAATAAAGAATACAGGGGAGGCATTAAGAACCATTACCATCCCTGCAGAAGTACTATTAGGCAAAGTAATGGGCTAAAGGCAGATCTGCCCATTGGCCCTGATGGCTTGCATCCTAAGATCCTAAAGGTAGCGACAGTGACAGTGGATACATTGGTTGTAATTTTTCAAAAATACTTGGATTCTGGAGAATCAGCAAAGGATTGGAATGTGACACCCCTATTGAAAAGAGGGAAGCCAAAAGTGGGGGACTATGAGGTGATTAGCCTAGCACTTATTCATGGAAAAATGTTAGAATCAATTATGAAGGAAAATCAAAACCTAAACAAGCAGAGTTAGCGTGGCTTCATGAAAGGGAAATCATAGAGAGTCATAGAGATGTGCAGCGCGGAAACAGACCCTTCGGTCCAACTCGTCCATACTGACCAGATATCCCAACCGAATCTCATCCCACCTGCCAGCACTCTGGCCCATATCCCTACAAACTCTTCCTGTTCATGTACTCATCCAGATGCCTATTAAATGCTGTAATTGTAACAGCCTCCACCACTTCCTCTGGCAACTCATTCCATACACATACCACCCTCTGTGTGAAAAAGTTGCCCCTTAGGTCTTTTTATATCTTTCCCCTCTCACCCTAAACCGATGCCCTCTAGTTCTGGACTCCCCCACCCCAGGGAAAAGACTGTCTGTTTATCTTATCCATGCCCGTCATGATTTTATAAACCTTTATAAGATCACCCTTCAGCCTCCGATGCTGCAGGGAAAGCAGCCCCAACCTATTCAACCTCTCCCTATAGCTCAAATCCTCCAACCCTGACAACTTCCTTGTAAGTCTTTTCTGAACTCTTTCAAGTTTCACAACACGCAATATTCCAACAGTGGCCTAACCAATGTCCTGTACAGCTGCAATATAACCTCCCAACTCATGTACTCAATACTCTGACTAATAAAGGAAAGCATCCCAAACGCCTTCTTAACTACCCTATCTACCTGCAACTCTACTTTCAAGGAGCTATGAACCTGCATTCCCTAGGACCTTACCATTAAGTGTATAAGTCCTGATAATATTTGCTTTCCCAATATGCAGCACCTCACGTTTACCTAAATTAAACTCCATTTGCCACTCCTCAGCCCTTTGATCCATCTGATCAAGATCCCATTGTAATCTGAGGTAACTTCCTTCACTGTCCATTACAGCTCCAATTTTGGTGTCTTCTGCAAACTAACTATATCTTTTCTGCTCACATCCAAATCATTTATCTAAATGATGAAAAGTAGTGGACCCAGCACCAATCCTTGTGGCACTCCACTGGTCACAGGCCTCCGATCTGAAAAACAACCCACCACCACCACCCTCTGTCTTCTACCTTTCAGCCAGTTCTGTAGCCAATGGCTAGTTCTCCCTGTATTCCATGAGATCTAACCTTGCTAACCAGTCTACCATGGGGAACCTTGCCGAATGCCTTACCGAAGTTCTTATAGATCACGTCTACTGCTCTGCCCTCATCAATCCTCTTTGTTACTTCTTCAAAAAACTCAATCAAATTTGTGAGACAAGATTTCCCACGCACAAAGCCATGTTGACTATCCTTAATCAGTCCTTGCCTTTCCAAATACATGTACATCCTGTCACTCAGGATTCCCTCCAACAAATTGCCCACCACTGATGTCAGGCTCACTGGTCTATAGTTCCCTGGCTTGTCCTTACCACCCTTCTTAAACAGTGGCACCCTGCTGGCCAACCTCCAGTATTCCGGCACCTCACTTGTGACTATCGATGATATAAATATCTCAGCAAAAGGCCCAGCAATCACTTCCCTAGCTTCTCACAGAGTCCTCGGGTACACCTGACCAGGTCCTGGGGACTTATCCAAATTATGCATATCAAGACATCCAGCACTTCCTCCTCTGCAATATGGACATTTTTCAAGATTTCACCATCTACTTCCCTACATTCTATATCTTCTATGTCCTTTTCTACAGTAAACACTGATGCAAAATACTCGCTTAGTATCTCCCCCATTTTCTGTGGTTCCACAAAAAGGCTGCCTTGCTGATCTTTGAGGGGCCCTATTCTCTCCCTAGTTACCCTTTTGTCCTTAATGTATTTGTAAAAACCCTTTGGATTCTCCTTAACTTTATCTCATGTCCCCTTTTTGCCCTCCTGATTTCCCTCTTAAGTATATTCCTATTGCCTTTCTACTCTTCTAAGGATTCACTCGATCTATCTTGTCTATACTGACATATGCTTCCTTCTTTTTCTTAACCAAACTCTCAATTGCTTTAATCATCTAGCATTCTTTATACCTACCAGCCTTTCCTTTCACCCTAACAAGAATATATTGTCACTGCACTCTTGTTATCTCATTTCTGAAGGCATCCCATTTTCTAGCCATCCCTTTACCTGGGAATACCTGCTCCCAGTCAGCTTTTGAAAGTTCTTGCTTAATACCATTAAAATTGGCCTTCCTCCAATTTAGAACTTCAACTTTTAGGTCTGTCTATCCTTTTCCATCACTATTTTAAAACTATAGAATTATGGTTGCTGGTCCCAAAGTGCTTCCCCACTGACACCTCAGTCACCTGCTCTACCTTATTTCCTAAGAGTAGGTATATCCACATATTGAATCAGAAAATTTTCTTGTACATGCTTAACAAATTCCTCTTCATCTAAAGCCTTAACACTTTAGCCGTCCCAGTCTATGTTTGGAAAATTAAAATCCCCTCCCATAACTACCCTATTATTCTTACAGATAATTGAGAACTCCTTACAAATTTGTTTCTCAATTTTCCTCTGACTATTAGGAGGTCTATAATACAATCCCAATAAGGTGATCATCCCTTTCTTATTTCTCAGTTCCACCCAAATAACTTCCTGGATCTATATCCAGGAATATTCTCCCTCAGTTCAACTGTAATGCTATCCCTTATCAAAAATGCCATTCCCCCTCCTCTCTTCCCCCCCCTTTCTATCCTTCCTGTAGCATTTGTATCCTGGAACATTAAGCTGCCAGTCCTGTCTATCCCTGAGTCATGACTCTATAATTGCTACGATATCCCAGTCCTATGTTCCTAACCATGCCCTGAGTTCGTCTGCCTTCCCTGCCTCTTGCTTTGAAATAAACACAGTTTAATTTATCAATCCTACTTTGTTCTCTGCTTTGTTCCTGCCTGCCCTGACTGTTTGACTCATTTCTTTTCTCAACTGTACCAGTCTCTGATTGATCTCTTTCCTCACTATCTCCCTGGGTCCCCCCCCCCCCCCCCCGCCACTTTTCTAGTTTAAATCTTTCTGAGCAGCTCTAGCAAATTTCCCTGCCGGTATATTGGACCCCCTCCAATTTGGTGTAATCTGACATCTACCCCAGAAGAGATTCTAATGATCCAAAAATGTGAATCCTTCTCGCATTCACCAGCTCCTCAGCCATGCATTCATCTGCTCTATCCTCCTATTCCTACCCTCACTAGCTCACTAGCTCACAGCACTGGAAGTAATTGCTACTCTTGAAGACTTCCTTTTTAAATTCCTGCCTAACTCTCTGTAATCTCCCTTCAGAATCTCAATATTTTCCCTTCCTATGTCATTGGTTCCAATGTGTACAAAAACCTCCTGTTGATCCCTCTCCCCTTTGAGAACTTTCTGCACCCTCTCTGAGACATCCTTGATCGTGGCACCAGGGAAGCAACACACCATTCTGATTTTTCACTGCTGGTCACAGGCACTTCTGTCTATTGCCTCAGCTTTGACAAAGGGTCAGTTAGACTTGAAACATCAGCTCTTTTCTCTCCTTACAGATGCTGCAAGACTTGCTGAGATTTTTTTGGTTTCAGATTCCAGCATCCGCAGTAATTTGCTTTTACCTCAGACTAGACACAATCGATGTCTTGCAACCCAATATATCCCTCATTGTATTAGAGCCAGACTCCATACCAGAAACATGGATGTTCATCCTACATTCCCTGAGAATCCATCACCACCTACATTTTCCAAAACAGCATGCTTGTTTGAAATGGGGATAGCCACAGAAGACTCCTGCACTGTCTGCCTAACTCTCTTAACTTTCCTGCAGTTACAGTCTGTGTGACTGTATCTGCAACCTTTCACCCTTCCTATAATAGCCATTCATATACCCCCTTGCCTTTGTAAATTCCTCATTGCCTCTAACTGTCACTCCAATCGTTCCATTCGATTTGACAGGATTCGCAACCATGACATGTATTGCTGATATAATCCTCAGTAAGCCGTAAATTCTCCCTAAACACCCACATCCTACAAGAAGAGCATGTCACTCTACTAAGAGCCATTTTTGCTTCTTCCAATCTGCAGACCCAGAAAATAGTGTTTTATTCCTCTCTAAGACACTGCTCCAGGATAACTTAATACTTATGGCTTATATTTTTAAGTTTAATCAAGAGATATATCTCAACAAAACATATAATCATGAAGAACCCACTCTACTCACTAATGCAGACTTACTACAGCAAGGCCCCAATGCCACACTTAAACTATTCACTTAGCTGTTTCTATGCTGTGACCACTCCCAAACAGGATCAGTTGTGAATTTTGTTGTTTGTTAATTTTCCCAGACACACTCCAATATCCAGCGATACATGAATTCAACAGCAAAGACAGTAACTGCACAGGTTCACTACTGTGTCAGTTAGCAGTGTGGGTTTCCTTCTTGCACTGACCTGACCATGTGCTGCCTTTGTCTGTTCTTCTCCCTATTAAAAGTGCCGTTGTTTTGACTTTTTCTTTCTCCGAAGTTCCAAAACAATGCAATAGCATATAAAACAGTAATTGCTGCTCTTGGAATTCGAGGAAGTCACCTCCAACACCTAAAATACCTCAAAAAAAGGAGCAGCTGTTACAGCCAAAAATATTTCCCATCATCCATCTTGGATTACCCAGAATCCAAGCTCTGCTAATTTATTAGTTTCTCAAGAAAGTCCCAATCACAGTGAATAGAGGGGAAATAGTAGAGTTTAGAAATAGGACAGATGAATGTGTGGTTCAAGAGTTGGTACATAGATTCCTGGATCTGTACCATATTGGGACCAATATCCTTGCAGGTAGGTTTGCTAATGCTGTTGGGAGAAGTTTAAACTTGTCTGGCATGGGGAGGGGGCAGAATGTTGATGAAACAGAGACCTCCATTGCTATGCCAAAGGAAATAAGTCACACTGAGATCAGCTATTTTGAGTGTCAAGACAGTAGGACTAGGCTGGATGGTCTTTACTTTAATGCTCGTAGTGTAATAGATAGATGAGTTAATGGTGTGGATTGATATATGGAAGTATGATATTGTTGCCATCACAGAAATATGGTTGAGGGAAGGGCTGGATTAGCAATGCAACATTCTGGGATAGAGGGTCTTCCAGCGAGATAGAGGAGGGTGTAAAAAGAGTGGTAGTGTATTTATTTATTTAGGAGTAAATTGCTGCAATAAGGAGAGATGATATCTTGGAAGGGTCCTCAAATGAGTGGGTAGAACTTTGGAATGTTAAGGAATGTGTTGTAGGCTGCCAAACAGTCAGTGGGAATTAGAGGAGCAAATATGTAGGCAGCTCACAGAGCTGTGTTAGAGTAATAATCAGGAATTTCTAAAATACATTGGGATAGCCACAGTGTTGAGGGTTTAGAGGGGCTGGATTTCTTGAAATATATCCATGGGCATTTTTTTGTATGAATACATAGAAGACCCAACAAGGGACAGTGCAGCACTGGATCTGGTTCTGAGAAATGAACCCAGACAAGTGTTCAATGTGGCAGTGGGGGATCATTTCAGTGATAGCGACCACAACCTACTACGGTTCAAACTTATTCTAGACAAGGAGAAAGATGACCTACAAAAGACCGCTTTGGATTAGGGGAATGTAGATTTTTTTAAAAAGCAGGATCTAGATCACAAACAGCTCCTTACAACTAGGTCTACAGCAGACGAATGGGAGGGGTGGCATTCAGGAGAGAGTACAGGTCCAACATCTACCCTTTCAAGGAAAACTTAGGAGCAATAGATTCAGAGAACCCTGCATGTCCAGAACAATTCACAGCTGGACAAAGAAGAGTAGGGCTTTTAGCAAGTGCAAAGGGAGCAATTCCTCTGTGGCCCGACAGGAAAACAGGAAGTGCAGGTTGGAACTTAAGAAAGCAATTAGAAGAGGGAAAAGAGGGCATGAGAAAGGACTTGCAAACAGGATTACAGAGAATCCTAAGATATTTTATGCATACATTAAAGGGAAGAGGTTAGCCAGGGAAAGAGTAGGATGCATTGGGACCAAGGTGACAACTTGTGTGTGACCATTCAAGATTTTAGGGGGGAGTTGAATGAATATTTCTCTTTTGCCTTCACTCTGGAAAAGGAGAACATTGGTATGGAATTCAGGAAAAGGAACTGTGAGGAACTTGACATTGGAAATAGAGAGGCATTGGAGGCTCTATCAGGCTTAAAAACAAACAAATCTCCTAACCCAGATGAATTGCATCCCAGGCTGCTGTGGGAGGTGAGGGAAGAAATTGCAGAGGTTCTGACAACATTTTTAATTCCTCTCTGGTCACGGGGATGTGCCAGAGCACTGGAGGATGGCTAATGTTGTTCCACTTTTAAGGAGGGTGCGAGAGGTGAACTAGGAAATTACAGAGACTCACGTCAGTGGTAGGAAAACTATTGGAGAAACTTTGAAGGAGAGAATTAATATCCACTTAGAAATGCATGAGTTAATCAGCTTCATCAGAGGGAGGTCATGCCTAACAAGTTTGTTCAAACTTTTTGAAAATGTGATCAAGTGTGTGGATGAGGAGAGTTCAGTTAATGTGGTTCATATGGATTTTAGCAAAGCTTTGAATGAAGTCCCACATGAGAGACTTCCTCTGCATGACAGGAAGGATGTAGAGGATTTGGAGAGAGTGCAGAAGAGGTTTATCAGGAAGGTTCCTGGATTAGAAGTCCCATATGGGAGACTGATCAAGAAGATTAAAGTAATGTAACTGAGGAAAGCTAGCTGAGATGGATCAGAAACTGGCTGTGTAAATAGAACACAAAGGGTAGTAGTAGCAGGCTGTTTGAGTGGCTGGAGGCCGGTGTTCATAAGGATCAGTATTGGTGCACTTACTGTTTGTTGCATGGGATCCACCAGTGACTTTGGCATTTGGATTCAAAATTAGCTTGCCCATTAGAAGGGTAATGGTGGAAGGGTGTTTTTCTGATTGGAGGTCCATGACTAGTGGTATTCCGCAGGAATTTGTATTGGATCCTCTGTTTGTGATTTATATTAATAACTTAGATGAAAAAGTAGATGGGTGGGTTAATATGTTTGCAGATTGGTTGAACTGTGAATATTGTAGAGGTTGTCAAAGGATAGAGCGAGATATAGATCAGTTGCAGATACAGGCAGAGAAATGGTGGATGGAGTGTGAGGTGTTGCGTTTTAGGAGATGAAATGTTAAAGCAAAGTATACAATTAATGCTGGAACCCTTAAGTTACCCCACTGACGTACAGAAGGATCTTAGGGTCTGAGTCCATAGGTCCCTTGAGGCGGCTACCATAAGTAGATAGGGAGTAAAGAAGGCATACAGCATGTGTTCCTTTATTGCTCAGGGCATTGAGTACAGGAGTCAGAAAGTGATGTTGCAGCTTCATAAACCTTTCGTTAAGCTACACTGCAGAGTATTGCATTTAATTCTGGTCACTGCATGACAGGAAGGATTTAGAGGCTTTGGAGAGAGTGCAGAAGAGGTTTATCAGGAAGGTGCCTGGATTAGAAGATATGAACTATAAGGAGAGGCTGAATAAAATAGGGTTTTTCTCTGGATTGGCAGAGGCTGAGGAGAGACCTGATGGGTACATGAATGGGAAGGGTTCAGAGGGATATGGGCCAAGTCTGGCAAATGGGACTAGATTAGATTAGGATATCTGGTCGTCCTGGACGAGTTGGACTGTTTCCATGCTGTATATATCTATGACTCTATGACTTCAAGTTTATACAAATATGAGATGCGTAGATGGGGCTGACAGTCAGAACCGTTTTCCCAGAGTTGAAATATCCAATTCTGGGGGCATGCACTTCAAAAGAGACGTGAGGAGCAAATATTTTTGGAATGGTAGGATCCAGACATAGTGACGGAGGCAGATACAATCGGGGTATTTAAGGGGCTTTTAGATAAGCACATGGATAAACAAAGAATGGAGGATGTGGAGCATGGACAGGCAGAAGGGATGAGTTGAAATGTCATCATGTTTGGCACAATATGATGGTCCAAAGGACGGTACATCACAGGAACAGGATCAATGTGATGCCCACCAGTCTATAAAGCTGCTACTGACTAACGTACACTCCCTCTCCAGGGACAGAAGTGTGGACATAAACATGAAAGAGAAGCAGACAGTCTGGAATAAGGAGGCCCTCCATGGCATGCTTCCTGGACATGTTTGTTGATACTTTCTCCAGGCTCAGGAGCAGACCCAGGAGAAGGCCGTCTGACTTGTCCACCCCTCTCCGCATGGGTGCCTGTAGATCAGGAGTGTGATGCTGAAGAGTAATTAAAATTAGAGGAACTGCCATGTTGCAGTTTCATCCAGCTACAAACCCCACATGGTCAAGCAGCCAGTGTACTTATTTAGCATGGAGCAGCTCTGTGCAGCACCCTCCACTCCAGATCCTTGATGGAAAAGGGAAGTACACTTTTCTAGAGGGCCTTCTGCTGGAATTTCTGACCCCAGAGGGTAAAACATTATTCCAAGGTGAATCTGAGCAGTGGGTAATGGTGAGGGAGTGGACCATACTACAGTTGCCTGTACATGAAACACCTCAATGCTATTCTGAAGGGCGTGGGGAGGATATCCCCAAGATGGCTCAAATATGGGGCACTGCATCCCAGGGGTTGCTCTGTTATATGGGGCCAGTGTCAAGTTCCATGTGGACAGGGGTCTGGAAATCTATTGCATGCCTGAACCATCATGATTTCATGAAACACATTGGTTCAATTACCTTGACAATCAGGATCTGGAAGGCTTGGGTTGGGAACTGGACACTGAGTGATGCCCTCTTACCCAGCTGCCATCCAGTCCACTTCCCCACCATCCAACCCACTGTCCTGAGTCGCCCTCGCCATCAGCCAGCTGATGGCGGAACCTATTACTGAGCAGTGACTCCCTTACTGCAGCCATCACTCCTGCAGGGAGAGCATTCTGGGATGAGCTGACCAAGCCCCATGCTTTGATCAGGACCAAGTAAAATGACAGGCAATTCCTGGAAGAGGTTCTGAGGGCAGGACCACTCTTAAACAGAAACTGCATATCATAATTGAGGCCACGCACTTGACGGAAGAATTATATCATCAGGATGCACCACCTTGGAAGATGCTCAAGCTAAAAGTACTGCTGTAGGGTTTCAAGGCAGGAAGTCAATACCTGGCTGCAGAGGCACACTAGCTGCTTATCACTATCCTCAAGCGAGAGACTCAAAACCTGAGCAACTCCCCAGCATTGCTTTTCATCCCAGAAAAACTCCGCTTTCTCTGGATATTTGTGACGAGTTCTCAGGAGAGGGACCGAAGTGACCAGCCAATACCACGAGATGGCAGTGATTAGCCAGTTAATGACTGACACGCCGTCTAAGACAAAGCTGGCAGCAATCCAATTCTTGACAGTTTGCTGTCCAGGATCTGTGGAGTGGCACTGCGGCTCAGTGATTGACACTGCTGCCTCACAGCACTAGGGACCCGGGTTTGATTCCAGTCTCAGCCGACTGTGTGGAGTTTGAACATTCTCCCTATGTCTGTGTGGGTTTCCTCCCACAGTCCAAAGATGCACAGGTGAGGTGAATTGGTCATACTAAATTGCCCAGAGTGTTCAGGAATGTGCAGGCTAGGTACATTAGCCATAAGAAATGTAAGGGAATGGGTCTGGATGGGTTACTCCTCAGAGGGTCGGTGTGGACTTGTTGGACCTGTTTCCACACTGTAGAGATTCTAGGATTTCTTTGCAGGATGATGATGATGGCCTCCCCGGTAGAAGAGGTGCATGGTACTCCATGTGAAGCATTGGAGCTTTTCCAAGCAGGGGGTGGGGGGGATGTCCATCTGCCACAGACCAACCAGACATTCCAAACATTTTACTCCAGTTGATCTTGCAGAGGGTACAGCAGAATATACCTTCAGGCACTTGTGCATCTTCTGCAAACCTGATGCAAACATAAGGAGAATGTTCTCGACATATGCCAAAGGAACAACTTCAGACCCAGACCGCGCAGAACCAGACCCGACAGCTGCTTCCACAAGAGGCACAGGAGTCGCTCTATGTAGAGAGAACATACCGCAGAGAAATGGTAGACATGACAAATAATTACTTGACCCTAGTATTTACAGTAGAAAAGAGAGTAGCTTACCAAAGACCTAAGTGAATCAGAACATAAGAGCACAAGAACTTTCTCATGTTTTCTTACTTCTCTTTATAGCTCTTTTTGTGACTTCTCTTTCAATTTGATAGCGTCCCTTATTTTCTCAGACACCTGTGGCAGATTACCCCTTTTCTTACAGCCCTTCCTTTTCCCTGGAATATATATTTGCTGAACACTTGAAAAATTGCTTTGAAAGCCCATCACTGCTCATCAACTGGCCCACCATAAAATCTTTGTTTCCAGTCTATTTTGTTGTTTCCAAGTCCTCCCTCATTCTATTATAGTCCCTCTTACACAAGCACAGGACCCTGGTACTAGATTTTATCTTCACACTCTCCATTCTGTATTCTGAATTCAACCATACTGTGATCACTCCTTCCAAGAGCATCCCTAATACAAGGTCATTAATTATTTCTGTCCGATCTAGGATAGCTTGCTCCCTCATCGGTTCCATTACAGACTGTTCAAGAAAACTATCATGGATACACTCATCCAACTCCTCCTCAAAGCTACCCTGACCGCCAATCTACATGTAGATTAAAATCCTCCATGATAATTGCTGTACCATTTTTACAGGCATTAATTACTTCTTAGTTTATTGCTCATCCCAATGTGATGTTACTTTTTGGAGGCCTATAGACTACATCTATCAGTGATGTTTTCTCTTTTAGAATTTCTAATTTCCACATAAATGGATTCAACCTCATTCTCCTTAGAACCTATATAATCTCTCAGCACCATCCTGATGTCATCCTTGAATATCAGAGCTACTCCACATCCCTTGCATTCCTGTCTGTCCTTCCAAATAGTCTGGTACCCCTGGATATTTAACTCCCAGTCGTAACCATCCTGTAACCATGTTTCTGTGATGGATGCTAAATCATATTCATTCACAATGATTTGTACCATTAACTTGTTATGAATGCCACGAGCATTCAGGTAAAATGCCTTTCTTATCCTCATGATTTCCAACATCTCTAATAATATCCCCTGAGTAATCCTACCTGTTTGCTTCTTTCACAGTCTGCCAGGAACTTATACCCTCCTGCATACATACTAACCTGTTGCATGCCTTTCTATTTACCATCATACTTCTTGTCATTTTCCCTTCCCCTTTTCCACAATTCACTGGTTGAAAGTCCTAGTCACCATCTTATTTATCATTTTCGCTAGAACACTGGTTCCAGATCAGTTCAAATGGAGACCGTTCCATCGGTACAGATCCCCGCTGTTCCAAAACTGATGCCAATGCCCCATGAAATGGAACCCCTTTTGTCCACACCACTCCCTTAGCCATGTGTTTACTTCCCTAATTTTCTTATCCCTAAGCCAATTTGCATGCGGCTCGGGCAGTAATCTAGAGCTTATGACCCTTGCTGACCTGTTCCTTAGTTTTGTTTGTAGTGCTTCGTAATCCCCAAACAAGTCCTCCATCCTAGTCTTGCCTATGTTGTTAGTCCCAATGTGGGCCACACCAACTGGATACTCCTCCTCCCTCTCCAATATCCTTTCAAGCACAGGGACTGAAGATTAATGTAAGTGAAACATTGATAACAAGAAAATTAATAGAATGCCAAATTCCCATCTGAAAATTCCATACCAGGAAGTTAAAGGGAGTAGGGAACACATTGTAGATGCCCAAACTATCATCTTTCAGGGATTCAGAGATACAGGAGTTATCCCTCTGGATTGGAATTTTACACATGCCACTCTGCATTAAAGAATGGCGGAAGAGGAAACGAGGAAATTATAAAGCAGTTTGCGTAACATCTGCAGTGGGGAAACTCCTGGAGTTTATACTCAGATCGGGGTAACTGAACACTTTGAAAGTTTCCAGTTCATCAGGTAGAGCTTGCATGGACAGGTAGGTCATGCCTGACAAACCTCAGAGCTTTTTTGAAGAGGTGACTAAGGCAGTGGACAGGGGAATGTCTATGGTTGTTATTCATATAGATTTCAAGAAGGCATTTGATAAAATCCCACAAGGACCACGCCTGGAGTATTGTGAGCAGATGTGGGATCCCACACTTTAGGCAGGATTGTTTTGGTCCTGGAGGGAGTACAACACAGGTTTACAAGAATGATTCCTGGACTTCAGGGGTTACATTGAGAAGAGATTATACAGATCAGGCCTATTTGTTTTCAAATTTAGAGGATTAAGAGCTGATCTGATTGAAGTCTTCAAGATATTAACAGGGAAAGACAGGGGAAATAAAGAAAGTATTCAGTGGTTGGGGAGTCTAAAACTGGAAGGCATAGTCTGAGAACTAGGGCCGGATCAAGGAAACACTTCTCCACATGGGGTGGTAGATCAATCATAGAATTCCTACAATGCAAAGAGATGCCATTCAGCTCATTGACTCTGCACAAAACCATCTGAAGAACATCCCACCCTATCCCCGTAACCCTGCATTTACCATGACTCATCCACCTAGCCTGCATCTCCCTGCAAACTTCAAGGCAATTTAGCTCAGCCAATCCTGCACATCTTTGGACTGTGGGAAGAAAGCAGAGCACACAATGGAAATCCACACAGAGGAGAACGTGTAAACTCCACATAGACCGTCACCCGAGGTTAGAATCCAAACCAGGCCCCTGGTATTTTGAGGCAGCAGTGCCAGCCAGCGTACAGCCAATGTTTGGAACTCTCTCCACAGACATTTGTGGATGCTCGATCAGATGCTAATTTTAAATCTGAGAGACTTAAATATTTAAGGAAAGATATTCTGGTATACCAAGTGAGTCCACAGATCAACCATAATCTCCTTGAATGGTAGAACAGGCTAGATGGCCTACTCCCGTTCCTGTCTCTGCTGGATGTTGTGGTTCTTACCATGTTCCAGGTGAACTCGACCAGAGGCCGTGCCAGCAGGAAAGTATCCGTTATCATCTTGCCGTCAAGGTCTGGGAACACTGTCGCCAACCCTGATCCCACATTGTGAACAACCATATCCTGTGGGGGAGGAGAGTGGGCATATTAGTCAGCACTCCTGATCATGTCAGACCACCATTAGGGGCACTCACTCAACTAAAAATAGGCTGAATGGAGTGGAGATGCTGTCAGGTTGAGAAGGGCTAAGGGAGTGGTGAGAGGAGCAGAGGAGAAGGGTGGGTGAGGGGGCAGAGGAGAGGAGTGGGTGAGATGGGTAGAGGACAGCGAGGTACATAGGTGGGGAGAGAACAGGCAAAGGGTGCAGAAATGGGCAGATGAGGGAGGGATGAAGAGGCGGGGGAAGGTGTGAGTGATAAATGGGGGAGAGAAGATATCTGGGCAAAGAACAGAGGTTTTCAGAAGGGGCAGGACAATATGACCGAGGGGGAGAAAATGAAAATGAAGATTGAAATGGAGATGAGATTGTAGGGAGTAGAGTGTCAGTTAGTAGTAATTGACACTCTACTCCCATAGAGACATATGAGAGGGAAAAGATAATCGGATAATCCAACAAGAGGAGGGGCTCATACTGGACCTTGTATTGGCTAATGAGCCTTTCAGTGGATGAACATTTTGGAAACAGTGATCACAAGTCCTTACGTTTTGAAATAACGATGAATAAGGAGTAGTCAGGACTTTGAGGGAAGGAGTGCAAATTATGGCAGTATTAGGCAGGAGCTCGGGAGATTTAATTGGGAGGGGCTGTTATTGGGCAGGTTCACATTTGACATTCCAAATGTTAAAAGACCTGATTAGAGTTCAGTACCAGCATGTTCCAGCAAGGAGGAAGGAAGGGAAGGGACCACTGGATAACAAGGAGGGTTGTGAGTTTTGTCAAAAGGAAAAAGAAGCATATGTAAGGTTTAAGAGAAAGTGAGGACTGCAGATGCTGGAGATCCTGATAAAGGGCTAATGCCTTAAACATCAATTCTCCTGCTCCTCAAATGCTGCCTGACCTGCTGTGCTTTTCCAGGATCACACTCTCGACATATGTAAGGTTGAGGAAGCTAAAATCAGACAGGGCCTGTGAGGAATATAAAGAAAGCAGGAAATACTCAAGCAGGGAGTTAGGAGAGCAAGGAGAGGCCATGAAGTGACCTTGGTAAATAGAGTTAAAGTGAATCCCAAGGCATTCTCTGCATATATTGAAAACAAGAGGATAATTAGGGAGATGGTAGGACCACTCAAGAATAAAGGAGGGAACTTGTGCTTATGGGTGAGATCCTAAATGAATACTTTGCATCAGTATTCATCCAGGAGAAGAATACAGACTAGAGAGAGATTTATGTGGAGCATGCTAATATACTAGGGCATTCTAAGATCAAGAAAGAAGTGGCGGTGCTCTCTTGGAGAGCTTTAAGGTGGATAAATCACTACGGCCTGATGATACCTATCCCAGGTTATTGAGAGAGGCAAGAGAGGAGATTACTGGGGCCTTGAACAAGATCTTTGTATCTTTGCTAGTGACTGGAGAGGTCCCTGAGGATTGATGAGTAACATTGTGAGGAACATTGTTCCTCTGCTCAGAAAGGGAAATAGGGACAATCCAGGAAACTATAGACCAATGAGTCTCACATCGGTGGTTGGGAAGCTATTGGAGAGAATTCTTAGGGATAGGATTTATGTGCATTTAGAAAAGCATGGCCTACTTAGGGACAGTCAGCATGGCTTTGTGCAGGACAGGTCATGAGTTGATTAAATTTTTTGAGGAGTGACAAGGATGATTGACAAGGGAAGAGCAGTGGATGTTGTCTACCTGGATTTTAGTAAGACTTTTGACAAGATCCTCATGGTAGGCTCATCCAGAAGATTAAGATGCATGGGATCCATAGTGGTTTGGCCATTTGGATTCAGAATTGGCTTGCCCATAGAAGGCAGAGGGTAGTGATAGAAGGGTGTTTTTCAGACTGGAGGTCCATCACTAGTTCTGCAGGGATCTGTATTGGGATTTCTGCTGTTTGTGATATATATAAATGACTTGGATGAAAATATAGATGTGTGGGTTAATCAATTTGCAGATGTTACAAAGATCAATGGAGTGTAGAAGGTTATCAAAGGTTACATGGTGATATAGATCAGTTGCAGATATGGCTAGAGAAATGGCAGATGGAGTTTAATCTGGGCAAGTATGAGGTACTACGCTTTGGGAGATCAAATGTTAAGGTAAAGTGAACAGTTAATGGCAGGACTTTGAACAACATTGATGTACTAAGGGGTCTTGGAGTGCAAGTCCATAGCTCCCTGAACGTGGCCATGGAAGTAGACAGGGTAGTAAAGAAGGTGTATGGCATGCTTGCCTTTGTTGGTCAGGGAACTGAGTACAAGAGTCAGGATGTCATGTTGCAGCTTTATAAGACTTTGGTTAGGCCACACTTGGAGTATTACATTCAGTTCTGGTCATCACATTTACTGGAAGGATGTAGAGGTTGGAGAGGGTGCAGAAAAGATGCTGTCTGGATTAGAGGGTATGAGCTATAAGGAAATGTAGAGAAACTTGGGTTGTTTTTTCTGGAGTGGTGGAAGCTGAGGGGAGACTTGACACAAGTCTATAAAATTATCAGATACATAGATAGGGTTGATGGGAAAAAAATTCTGCCCAGAACTGAATGTCTAATACTAGGGGGCATGCATTTAAGGTGAGAGGGGGAAAATTGAAAGGAGATGTGAGGGGCACGCGTTTTACACAGAGTGTGATGGGAGTCTGGCTGCCAGAGGGTGGTGGTGGAGGGAGATACAATAGGGGCATTTAAGGGAAGTCTAGATCAGCACATGAATGTACAAGGAATGGAGGGCTCTGGACCAAGGGCAGGCAGAAGGCATTAATTTGGCATTATGTTCAGCATAACATCGTGTTTCAAAGGATCCATTCTTGTGCTGTACTGTTCTATGTTCTATTAACCCTTATCTAATATCCTCATCTTTATTGGCAAAGGCACTGAGTGTAGGCATTGGGAGGTCATGCTGCAGCTGTACATGACATTTGTTAGGCCACTTTTGCAATATTGTCTGCAATTCTGGTCTCCTTCCTATCAGAAGGATGTTGTGAAACTTGAAAGGGTTCAGAAAAGATTTACAAGGATGTTGTCAGGGTTGGAGGACTTGAGCTATTGGGAGAGGTTGAGTAGGCTGGCGGTGTTTTCCCTCGAGTGTCAGAGGCTGAGGGGTGACCTCACAAAGGTTTATAAAATCATAAGGGGCATGGATAGGGGAAATAGACAAGGTATTTTCCCTCAGGTGGGGGAGTCCAGAACAAGGGGGCACTGATTTAGAGTGAGCGGGGAAAGATATAAAAGGGTCCTAAAAGGCAACTTATTCATGCAAAGGGTGGTGTGTATATGGAATGAGCTGCCAGAGGAAGTGGTGGAGGCTGGTATAAATATAACATTTAAAAGGCATCTGGATGGATGTATGAATCGGAAGGGTTTAGAGGGATATGGGCCAAGTGCTGGCAAACGGGACTAGATTATTTTGGGACACCTAGTCAGGATTGACAAGTTGGACCAAAAGATCTGTTTCCATGCTGTACAT
The DNA here is from genome assembly GCF_020745735.1 of Hemiscyllium ocellatum. Lineage (NCBI taxonomy): Eukaryota > Metazoa > Chordata > Chondrichthyes > Orectolobiformes > Hemiscylliidae > Hemiscyllium > Hemiscyllium ocellatum. Next base: position 19,082,075 of record NC_083416.1, on the reverse strand, counting down.
CTCTATGACCTGTTCATTAACTATTCCAATGAAGGATATAAGAAGTAGGTGTGGGAGATGGCCATTCAGCCTATTGAACCTGCTCTACCATTCAATAAAATTGAGGCTGATCTGATTTTGCCTCAGCTCTACTTCCTGCCTCCTCCCAAAATCTTAGATTTCCTCATCAATCAAAAATCTGTCAAACCTAGCTTTGAATAGATTCAATAGCTCAGTGTCCACTACTCTCAAGGGATGAGAATTCTGGAGACTCAAAGCCTTCTTTGAAATGAAATTCCTTCTCATCTCTGTATCTTCAGAAACTGTTTCTCCCACCCTCCCCACCACCACCACCTCCATTCCCCCCGCCCCCACCACTGTTCTCAGTTTCCCCTTGCACGGAAATATCATCTCAGCATTCACATAAACAGCTCCCCTCAGGATCTCATATGCTTGAATAAGGCCAATGCTCATTCTCCTAAACTCCTGTGAAATCAACTCATTCTTTCCAAAAGAACCCCTTTATCCCAGGAAGCAAAATTGATTCTGATTCATCTCTACCCTCTGTGCATACAGAGAATAAAACTGTTCATTGCAGTCTCATCAATAGCCCTTGCAGTAAAACCTCTCTTTTATGTTCCATTTCTTTTGTATTTAACTAAACATTTCCATTTGCCTTCCTCATTTCTTGCTGTACCTGTATGTTCATTTGTTTATTTTGTGTGATTCCTGAAGCAGGTCACTCAGATCACTCTGCCCTCTAACCTTCAAAAGTCCATCCCTTTTCAAAAATGTGCTATTTTTCTGTTCTGTCCAACAATATGAACACACTCTCATTTTCTCATATTATCCTCCCTGCTAATTTATTACCCTTTCATTGAACCTTTCTATATCCATTGCAGACACTCCACCTCTTTTTACTTCAAGGGGACTGAAGCATAAGAGTAGGGAAGTCTTGCTGTCAATATACAAGATGCTGGTGAGACCACATCTGATGTACAGAGAACAGTTTGGGTCCCCTTATTTAAGGAAAGGTAGCATTTCATTTGGAGACAATTCCACTCAGATGATCCCTTGTATGGAGGGATTGTTTAATGAGCAAAGATTAAATTGGTTGGGGCTTCACTTACTGGAGTTTAGAAGAATGATAGGTGTTCTCATTGAAACATATAGGACTCTTAAGGGGCTTGACAGGGAAAATACTGAGCTGACTTGAGGGGTCCAGCACGGACTCGTGGTGTTGGCATTGGAGAGACTCTGGGTCCCTGATGGCTTTTGCATCGTCAAAGTGGACCTAGCGCCAACTCATAGTCACTGTGGTGGAGTTGTGTTTGGACTATTGTGGTATTCAGCGACACTGGTGATGTCTGCATTGGTGAGGTCCAGCAAAGACATCAATGGAGGTGGGATGGTGCTGAAGAGTGATCATTTCTGTTACAGAGGTGGCACCACAGTGAAAAGAACTTGTGCCTGGTCACCAAGCCCACAGCCCATTGTGGAGCACTTATCATGAAGGACTGGAGAGTTATTTCAGGTTATTTTTGTGTTTTAAGATATCATCGGAACATGGCAACAACCATGCCACACTTTCCAGTGTAATTTGTTACAAAACATGCATGACAATAAATAGTTAAAATCAATAAATCAAATCATGGGAGGATCTAGGAGCAATGGGAATATTCTCAGAATAAAGGCGCACCAATTTAAGACTGAGATGTGGAGGAATTTCTTTTCTAGGAGTGTTGTGAATCTTTGGAACTCATTGCTGCATTGAGCTGTGGGGCCAGAGTTCTTGTGCATATTTAAGACTGAAATAGATTCTTGGTCAGAAGGAGAATAAAGGATTATGGGAAACGCAGGAACGTGGATGTGAAAACTGTTAAATCTGTTGAATGGCAGACTGAGCTCAAGGGCCAAATGGCCTACTCCTGTTCCTATTTTTTATGCTGTTATTTTTGACAAGTAATTTTTATCCCCCTCATTGACAAATTCAGCGACTGTACATTTAGTCCCTTCATTCATGTCTTTGTAATACTTCGAACAACCATCACCGATTCACGTTATACACTACTCATTACAGCTTGCCAACCTGAAGGTAACCCATTTTTCCCTACACTGTATATCCTGTAAGCTAACCAGTGTCTAATGTTGCTAATATCTTAATACCATGAGCTTGTAACTTGTGCCTTTTTTTAATGTGACACCTTATCAAACCCCTCTGGCAATCTAAATACAGTGCATCAACAAATTTCTGTTTATAAACCCTGCTTGCTACATCGTCAAAGAAATCATAAAAATTTGCCATACACAATTTCCTTATCCAAAATCAGGCTGACTCTGTTTTTATTGTGTTACAATTTTTTAACTGTCCAGCTCTTCTATTGGATTTGGGCATTTTTCCAATGATCGATGCCAGACTACTTGTGATCAGATCACTCATGGGAGACTGACAGCAGAGGTAAGAGCCCTTGGGATCCAAGGATATTTGACCAATTGGATGCACAATTGGCAGGAAGCAGAGGGTGATGGTAGAGGGTTGAATCTCTGACTGGAAATCTGTCAGGGGTTCTACAGGAGCCAGTGTTAGGGCCCTTGCAGCTTGGGGTTTATATAAATGATTTTGACTTGTTAGATGGGTTGATCAGTAAGCTCACAGAGGATACCAAAATTGGTGGGATGATAAATTAGATTAGATTACTTACAGTGTGGAAACAGGCCCTTCGGCCCAACAAGTCCACAACAACCCTCCAAAGAGCAACCCACCCAGACCCATTCCCCTACATTTACCCCTTCACCTAACACTACGGGCAATTTAGCATGGTCAATTCACCTAACCTGCACGTCTTTGGACTGTGGGAGAGAACCGGAGCACCCTGAGGAAACCCATGCAGACACAGGGAGAATGTGCAAACTCCACACAGACAGTTGCCCGAGGCAGGCAGCAGTGCTAACCACTGTGCCACTGTGCCACCCCATTAATGAGGAAGATAGCCTTAGATTAGAAAAGGATAAAGATGGGCTGCTCAGATGGGCTGATCAGTGGCAAATGGAATTCAGTCATGATAAATGTGAGGTGGTGTGCTTGGATAGGTAAAATGAGGCAAGGGAATAGCTGAACAATAGGACCACAGGAAGCTCTGAGGATCAGAGGGACCTTGGTGTGCATGTACCCCGTTCCCTGAAGGACAGATGAATAAAGTAGTGTGGTGCACTTGATTTATTAATCAAGGCATAGAGTTTAAGGCTAGGGAGGTGATGCTGTATGAAATGTTGGGTTAGGCAACAGCTAAAGTATGGTGTGCAGTTTGGGAATCCACGTTATAGAAGGGATGCGATATCCCTGGAGAAAATGCAAAGGAGATTTATCAGAAAGTTACCGAGGCTGGAGAATTTCAGTTATGTAGAGAGATTGGACAGATTGCAGTTGTTTTCCTTCAGAACAGAGGAGATTGAGAGAGAAACATGATTGAGATGTATAAAATGATGTGGGGGCATATAGAAGGTAGCCAGGAAGAAACCTTTCCCCCTTGTAGAGGTATCAATGAGCAGGGAACATGGATTTAAAGTTTACAGCAAAAGGCTTAGAGGAGATCTGAGAAAGAACTTCTCACCTAGAGGATGGTGGGAGTCTGGAGAGGCTGAATAGGCTGCGGCCATTTTCTCTGGAGCATCGGAGGCTGAGGGGTGACCTTCTAGAGGTTTATAAAATCATGAGGGGCATGAATAAGGTAAATAGACAAAATATTTTCCATGGGGTGGGGGAGTCCAGAACTAGAGGGCATAGGTTTAGGGTGAGAGGGGAAAGATATAAAAGAAACCTAAGGGATAACTTTTTCTCACAGAGGGTGGTGCATATATGGAATGAGCTGCCAGAGGAAGTGGTGGAGGCTGGTACAATTGCAACATTTAAAAGGCATCTGGAAAGGTATATGAATAGGAAGGGTTGAGAGGGAATATGGGCCAAGTGCTGGCAAATAGGACTAGATTAGGTTAAGATATCTGGTCTGTGCTATGCATGTCTATGACTCTATGACTCTATGACTCCTTACCTCAAAAACTTACTTCCTTTTTGGAAACCAGCTAAAATTGATACCCCTCCCCCGCCAAAGCATTTGGTCATATGAGCATATAGCTCCAATGTAACTGGTCTCATGTTTCATTTTATAACGTATCTGCGAAGCACCTTGAGATGTTTTGGTGTGTAACGGGCAGCTGTATCAATATAAACTGTTGATAAAATGAAAACAAAGACAGAGGTGCGGACAGAGAGGACAGACCCAATGGGACATGGCATAAACAGGGCACAGAGACGGATAGCACTTGCCTGTCTGAAGACAATGTTAAAGGGAAAAACCTCAAAGAAGAAATCACTGGTGAAAGATAACATCTCCTCCTCGTCCGTATCCTCCTTCTGAATGTAGCGGTAAGCTGAGTTATCAAAATTCAACCTGTGTAGTGACAGAGAGAAAAGTGCAAACAATCTTAAACTCCAAATATAGTGATATGGTGAGAGCTGGAGAGAGAGAGAGACAGGATTGGTGGAGATGGGGAGACAGTGAGTGAGAGACAGATTGGCCCTGATTTTGAAACTCAAAAAGTTGTCATTCTGATGTCAATGGGAGGCACACAGAAGCCCTACAGAATGCTCTCCATAGAAGAATCTAAAAGAGTTAGTCGGGATGCTGCTGGGCAACTTCCCTCCAGCTGGAACTCTTGAAAGTTACCATTTTAAAGCAGAGTGGACTGGGAGGACATGTGGTGTACTGATGCAGTTCAGTAAAATAGTTACTCAGGAAAACTTAGATCACTAATTAAACGACCCAATACTTATCTCACTTCCACACCCCTCCTCCCACCCTCCCCAACAAAGTACACACCCCGCAGATATTGACCTGATGCCTCTGCCAAAAGACCCATCCCTCTTCAGAATGACCTCTTTCATCTCCTCGCACAACCTTCCCATGCCACTACCCCTTTCTCCCACAATCCATCTCTCTGCCATCCATTTATCTCCACCTCCAGCTCCCGTGCTTTTGAACCTGATTCCTCTTGCACACCACCCTCACCTGGTCCAGCCAATCCTATATCACCTACTTTAGACCCAACACGCCCCCCCCCCACCCCCACTTTGTGCCTCGAACACAACCTGACCCCACCAACCTCCATCCCCCCCGACCCCACCGTCCCCCACAACCCACTTTTACTCTTTGACCTGACCTCCCCCTCACCCCCACACAATCCACATTTTCCCCTTTTCCTGATCCAGATTTGCCCCACTCCAAAGTGTATGTGCCTCCCCCCTGCCCAGGACCTAGTCACTGCATCCTCCTCTGATCTGTCTGCCCTCCGACCTCATGGGACCTGGGCTCCTATTTGCCTGCCATGGGAGCTGATTCTCTCACCTGAACTCCTCCACTCATCCCTGCCTCCCCTGCTTCATTTATCCCAACCACCCTTCCTACCTGTGTCATTTACCTAGCACCTTGCCATCTGAAACCTTACCAACCTGGCATCTAGCACCCTGCTCTAGCCATCTGGCTTACCACTTACCAAACACTCCCCTGACCCTCCTGGCTTAGCTGACGTGCATATAGTTTGACAGCTGCTGTCAGTGACCAGCTGTGACTCTGGACCTTTATGTTTCAGAACACAGCAGCAGAATGCTGTGAAATGGGCCCATGAATTGCCCCAGCAGTTTGACGCAACAAGAGGATTGTCAGGATGGAAAGACAGCTCTACATTTCAGAGGGAGCCCTGAGCAGAATCTCTTGTCAGAAATGCAAAGCTTTTTTGCCTTTCATAAAAAGGCAAGGCCTGAGGTTGTGTTTGTTTATGACACCCTCTCATCAAACTGAGTAGGAAAGGCAGGAAGACATTGTGTGTATTTTGAGAGAGACAACCAAGAAAGAGTGGGAAAGAGCTACAGAACCTCTGGATACTCTCCAATGAAATAGCCACAAATGCTTTTACAGTTATTGTTCCATATCACGATAGGAGTTCTAATGGGAGAGGTAATGTTACTCTATTACCCTAACGACCTTCCAATTAGTCCACTGAGATGGGCCTTCAGCCTCTGAAATGTCTTTTTTTAAATAACATAACTGACTTCAGAGCTTGTTGAATTAAATCTACAAAGCTGAGATTCTAAGTCAGTTGCTGTTTGACCTTCAGGCAGAGTTGGCAGTCTGCCCCAGACCCTCCATCTCTCTCTGCCTCCAAATTGTGGACCTCAAAGAAGTTTCCAGTTTGATTCCCGACAGGTAAAATGCTGGCCCCAGCTCGCTGAGGAAGCTAGCATTGGACACTAACTTCTGGGAAGTTGTAGTTAACTTGAACTGATTTTTATTAATTCTGATTGACCAAAATATGGAATTTATATCAACACCTCCTCTCCTGTCCTGTCTTCCTTACTTTCCTGAGTCCATGTGCACCTGAATGATGGAGCATAGCAATGCTCTCCACATTTTGAATGTTTTTTTCTGAAGCCCTATGTTTCCTTTCATCCTAAAGGATTTTGCTATTGATTCATTTTAAAAACTAAAGTATGAAAACCAGGGTTTAGGTGTAGCCTTTGACCTGCCACTATCCATGAAGTTCCATTGGATCTGAGGGACAGGGATTATTGAAGGACTGAGATCCTCCATGTCTAAAGTTATTTCTTTCTTTTTAATTCTCAGGATATAGGTGTTGCCGGCCAGGCCTTCATTTTTTGCCCAATGCAGATTGTCCTGTGGACATCCTCATCTGAAGGCACATGAGCTTAGATCCTGGATCAGTACGTGGGATTATGATGCTATGGTCATTTCTGAGACTTAGGTTGAGAGAGGGATAGGATGGGCTGCTCAATGTTCCAAGTTTCTTTGATTTACAACTGGTATGCCATTTTGGAAGCTGCTGAGGGTGCTGGTGCCTCAGGAGTGGGCTCAGAGCCAAGCTTCTGGCACCTCAAGTGATGTAACAACAGGGGAGGGAGAGGAAGAGGAAAGGAAGAGCAATGGTGATATGGGATTCTTTAATCAGGGAAGCAGACAGGCGCTTCTGTGGCTGAAGACGTAACTCCAGGATGGTGTGTTGCCTCCCTTGTGCCAGGGCTGAAAATGTGTTGCTGGAAAAGCGCAGCAGGTCAGGCAGCATCCGAGGAGCAGGAGAATCGACGTTTCGGGCATGAACCCTTCTTCAGGAACAAGAAGGGCTCATGCCCAAAACGTTGATTCTCCTGCTCCTTGGATGCTGTCTGACCTGCTGCGCTTTTCCAGTAACACATTTTCAGCTCTGATCTCCAGCATCTGCAGTCCTCACTTTTTCCCTTGTGCCAGGGTCAGGGATGTCAGTGAACAGCTGCAGGACATCCTGAAAGGTGATGGGTTAGAGGTCATGGTACATGTTGGTGCCAATGATGTGGGCAAAGTGAGGAATGAGGTCTTGCACCAAGAGTTCAGGAAGCAAGATTTCAAAGGTTGTAATCTCTGGATTACACCCGGTGTCATGTGCTATAGAAATAGGAAAATAGGACAGATGAATGTTTGGCTAAGGAGCAGGTTTCAGGTTCTTGGATCACAATGATCTCTTCTGGGGCAGAAGTGACCTGTACAAGTGGAATGGGTTACACCTAGACTGGAGGGGAACCAATATCCTTGCAGGGAGGTTTGCTAGTGCTACTCAGGAGGGTTTACTCAAGAGTGGCGGGGGAAGGAAACCAGAGCAGCAGGTCAGCAAGTGGAGGGATTGAGGGGAAGGTTGATGTTGTGGCCAGTAAAACAGAAAGAAAGGACAGGCAGAGAGAGGTAAATGAACACGATGGGGCTGATGGGCTGAAGTGTACTTATTTCAGCGCAAAGAGTATTGTTGGTAAGGCAGATGAGCTTAGAGCCTGTACAAGGAGAATATGATGTTGTGGTCATTACTGAGACTTGCGTTGAGAGAGGGACAGGACTAGCTGCCTAAGGTTCCAGGGTTTCTTTGATTTATATGAGTTAGAGAGCGAGGTAAACCAGGCCGAGGAGTTGTATTACTAATGAGGGAGAATGTTATTGCTGCACTCAGAGAGGATGTACTGGAGGGCTCATCCACTGAGGCAATATGGGGAGAGCTCAAAAATAAAAAGGGTGCAATCACTCTGATCGGATTATACTGCAGTGTAATGTATGTGGGAGCAGAGTTCAGGATTGGCATGTTCCAGCATGGAGGAAGGATACGAATGGCAAGGTAAGGGACCTTTGGATGACAAGGGAGTTTATAAATTTAGTTTAAAAAAGAAAAAGGAACATATGTAAGGTTTAAGAAAGTAAATGTGACAGGGCCTGTGAGGAATATAAAGGAAGCAGGAAAGATCGCAGGCAGGGAATTAGGAGAGCGTGAAGGGGCTGTGATATCCTTGGCAAGTAGAGTTAAAGAGAATCCCAAGATTCTCTACATACATGAAGAGGATAACTCAGGAAAGGGCAGGACCACTCAAGGATAAAGGAGGGAAGTTTGTGCTTGGAGGCAGGGGATGTCGACGAGATCCTAAATGAGTATTTTGCTTCAGTAATCACTCAGCAGAAGGACACGGAGATAATGAGATTCATGTGGAACATGCTAATAGACCGTGGCATTTTGATGCCAAGAAATAAATGATGTTGGGTCTCCTGAAAAGCATTAAGGTGGATAGGTCCCCAGGGCCCGATCGATATCTCCCCCAGATTATTGAGAGAGGCAAGACAAGAGATTGCTGGGGCATTGATCAAGATCTTTGTATCCATGCTGGCCACTGGAGAGGTCCAAGAGCTGTTCCCCTGTTCCAGAAGGCAAATAGAGATAATCCAGGAAATCATAGAATGATGGGACTCACGTCAGTGGTTGGGAAGCTATTGGAGAGAATTCTTAGGGATAGGATTACACACATTTGGAATAGTATGGCTGACAGTCTGCATAGCTTTGTGTAAGGCAGGTCATGTCTTATGAACTTTTTTTTAGAACCCCTGCAGTGTGGAAATAGGCACTTCGGCCCAACAAGTCCATACCGACCCTCTGAAGAGTATCCCACCCAAACTCATGCCCCTTTACTCTACTTTTAGCCCTAACCTACACATCTCTGAACACTATGGGTGATTTAGCATGGCCAATTCACCTGACCTGCACATCTTTGGACTGTGGGAGGAAACCAGAGGACCCGGAGAAAACCCATGCAGACATGGGGTGAATGTACAAACTCCACACAGACAGTTGCCCGAGGCTGGAATCAAACCTGGGTCCCTGGTGCTGTGAGGCAGCAGTCCTATCATTGAGCCACCCTGCGGACCCATGCCATTCCACCATGCCGATTGATTTGTTTGAGAAGGTGACGAGGGTGATCGACAAGGGATGAGCAGTGGATGTTGTCTACGTGGATGTTTGTAAGGCTTTTGACAAGATCCCTCACGGTAGGCTAATCCAGAAGATTAAGATGTATGGGATCCACAGTGACTTGGCCATTCGGATTCAGAGTTGCCTTGCCCATTGAAGACAGAGGGTAGCGGTGAAGGGGTGTTTTTCAGGCTGGAGGTCCGTGACTGGTGGTGTTCCACAGGGATCCATACTTGGACCTCTACTGTTTGTAATATATCTAAACAACTTACATGAAAATGTAGGTGAGTGGGTTGGTAAGTTTGCAGGTGATACAAAGATCGAATGAGTTGTGGATAGTGTAGAAGGTTGTCAAAGGATACAGCAGAAAACGATTTGAGAAATGGCAGATGGAGTTTAATCCGACCAAGTGAGAGGTGATGCCCTTTGGGAGATTAAATGTTAAGGGAAAGCGTACAGTTAATGGCAGGACCCTGAATAGCATTGACATTCAGAGGGGTCTTAGGGTTCAAGTTCATAACTCCCTGAAAGTGGCCACACAGGTAGCTAGGAGGTAAAGAAGGCGTAAAGCATGCTTGCCTTTATTGGTTGTGGAATTGAGCACAAGAGTCAGGAAGTGATGTTGCAACTTTATAAAACTTTGGTTAGGTTGTACGTAGAGTATTGTGTTCAATTCTGATCGCCACATTACAGTAAGGATGTGGAGGTTTTGGAGAGGGTGCAGAAGAGGTTGACGAGGATGTTACCTGGATTAGAGTGTATGAGCTAACAGGAAAGGCTGTTAGCTCATACACTCTAATCCATGTTTTCTCTGGAGTGGCAGAGGCTGAGGGGAGACGTGATGGAAGTTTATAAAATTAAGATGCATAGATAGGGTTGGCAGTCAGAGATTTTTCTTCCCAGCACTGAAATATCTATTACTAGAGGGTGTGCACTTAAGGTGAGAGGGGGAGAGTTCACCTGAGATGTGAGAGGCAAGTTTTTACACAGAGAATGGTTGGTGCCTAGAATGTGTTGGCAGGGTGGAGATGGTAGAGATACATTAGGAGCATTGAAGGGACTTTTGGATAAGCACATGAATATGGAAGGAACAGAGGGATATGGGATACGGGCAGGCAGAAGGGATTAGTTTACATTATAAAACTGCTCATACAATCTCTACAGGGTGGAAGCAGTCCACAGCAATCCTGCAAAGTGTTTCCCACCCCCCTACTCTATATTTCGCCTGGTCAATCCATCTGACCACCTAATATCTTTGGACTGTGGGAGGAAAATGGAGCACCCATTAGGAACCCACACAGACACAGGGAGAATGTGAAAACTCCACACATACAGTCGCTTGAGGCTGGAATTGGGCCTATGTTCCTGGCATTGTAAGGCAGCAGTACTAATCTGTGAAGATGTTGTGACGTTAACAAGGTTATTTTGTCCTGGGTTTTTTTTTGAGAGGTGGTAAAGAAAGAGGTTCTGAAATGTCTGGAAAGATCCTAGTTTAACAATGGCAGGGGAGTGGCCAGTTCACCCAGCTCAGGTGTTGTTTTTTCTAGTTTGGTTCAGTTGTAGCATACAGAGAAGCTGGGCAGTGCAGATAAAGGTTCCAAGCTTCAGCAGATGAATCCTGGCTGACCTTTCTCTCTGAAATCTCTCCTGTCTATAAGAACCTGTGTTTGAATTTACCTTTTGCCAAGGGGGTGTGTTCATGGGATGTTATGGGATTGGAACAGCTCCTTTGTTAAGTTGCTGTGTCAGTTCGGTTCAGTTTTCTAATAGTTAAGTTATTCTAAATCCTACTTTCTTTTACGTGTTTCAGCTGTAATGTTTTAATAAATTCTGTTTTGCTTAAAGCTGAGTGGTTTGACCAGTTGCATCACATTTGGGACACCCACTTCATATCTGCCTTTAAAATAGGAAAACGTTAGGGTCTCAGCTACCTTCTTAAAATATTTTGAGGGGGTCTGGGCCAGTCCATAACAAATCACTGTGCCACCATGCCATGGCATCACTTTTGTTCCATTATTGTGGGCCGAAGGGCCTGTTCTTGTGCTGTACTGTTCTAAAGTGGCAGTCAGTTGCCTTCCTGAAGTCCTTCCGGTGCCAGGACATTAAATGCCGTTAGGGAGAAAGTTCCAGAGTTTTGACTTGATCATCTCCTGCTCTGATGTTTGGACCCTGTTAGTGCCCGAGGTAAACCATTCATCCATTTCCTTCCCATCAGCTCCAATACCTCATGGTGACATGGGAGTAGTCCCCGACCAACTGCTCCGACAGCACCTCCACGTGGATATCCGTGTCATAGAATTGCTTGCCCATCTGTCGTAGCTGTCCCATGGCATAATGAAGATAGCCTTTCCGTTTGCTCCTGTCGTGACCATGGAGATAAAATAAAGCCTTGAATTACAACTGTTGAATATAATGCAGCTTGGACAAAATTGTAATGTAGGAACATGGGGAGACTGTGACTAATCTATTGGCCCTAGGGACAGTCCTCACTTTCGCCTTGGCCCATATCCCTCTAAACCTTTCCCATCCATGTCTATGTCCAAATGTCTTTTAAAGTTGTATTTGCACCCACCTCTACCACTTCCTCCGTAGTTCGTTCCATATACGCACCACCCTCTGCGTGAAAAAGTTGCCCCTCAGGTCTTTATAAAGTCTTTCCCCTCTCACCTTAAACTTAGGCTCTCAAGTTTTGGACTCCCCTATAGTGGGGAACAGACCTTGGTTATTCACTTATCCATGTCCCTCATGACTTTATAAAACTCTACAAGATCACTCCTCAGCCTCTTACACTCCAAGGGAAAATATCGAACATAGAACTGTAAGGCACTGGAATGGACCCTTCAGCTCACTATCTTGTGCTGAACATGATACTAAATTAAACTAATGCCTTCTGCCTGCCTTTGGCCCATTTCACTCCATTTGATGGATATTCATGATTTTATCTAAAAGCCCTTTAAAAGCCCCTATTGTATTTGCCTCCACTACCATCCCTTGCAGTGCGTTCCAGACTCCTACCACTCTCTGTGTAAAAAAACATGCCCCTCACATCTCCTTTGAACTTTCTCCCTCTCCCCTCAGCCTCTGCCACTCCAGAGAAAACAACCCAAGTTTTTCTAGCATCTCCTTATAGCTCCTACCTTCTAATCTAGACAACATGCTGGTAAACCTCTTCTGCACTCTCTCCAAAGCCTCTATATCCTTCCTGTAGTCTGGCAACCAGAATTGGCCTAACCAAAGTCTTAAAAATCTGCAACACGACATCCTAACCATTGTACTCAATTCCCCTATCAATAAAGGCAAGCATGCCATATGCCTTCTTTACCACCCTACTTCCTTGCATGGCTGCTTTCAGGGAGCAATGGACTTGAACCACAAGATCACTGTGTACATCAATGCTGTTCAGGATCCTGCCATTAACTGTATACTTTTCCTTAACATTTGATTCCCCCAAAGTAAAGCACCTCACACTTACCAGATTAAACTGTCTGCCACTTGCCAACCATATCTACAACCGATCTATATCCTGTTATATCCTTTGACAACCTTCTTAATTATCCATAACTCCACCAATCTTTGTATCATCTGCAAACTGACTAAGTCACCCATCTACATGTTCTTCCAAGTCACTCATCTATATCACAAACAGCAGAGGTCCCAGTTTGGATCCCTGTGGAAAACCAATAGTCACAGATCTCCAGTCTGAAAAACATGCTTCCACCATGACCCTCTGCCTTCTATGGGCCAGCCACTTCTGAGTCCATGGGCCAAGTCATCGTGGATCCCATATATCTTAATCTTCTGGATGAGCTTAGCATGAGGGACCTTGTCAAAAGCCTTACTAAAATCCATGTCAACAGCATCCACTGCTCTACCCTCATCGATCACCTTTGTCACCTCCTCAAAGAATTCTATCAAGTTAGTAAGACATGACCTGCCCCATACAAAGCTATGTTGACTGCCCCTAATTAGGGGAGAAAGTGAGGTCTGCAGATGCTGGAGATCAGAGCTGAAAATGTGTTGCTGGAAAAGCGCAGCAGGTCAGGCAGCATCCAAGGAACAGGAAATTCGACGTTTTGGGCATAAGCTTTCCAGTAACACATTTTCAGCTCTGATCTCCAGCATCTGCAGACCTCACTTTCTCCTCGAAGATTTTAACCTACTGCTAATCCTCTTGCAAGAATGCCTTCCTTGAAGAAGCTCTCTTCCTCCCTCTACATTCCTGATGAAGGGCTTATGCCCGAAACGTCGAATTTCCTGTTCCTTGGATGCTGCCTGACCTTTCTGCCCTAATTAGGCCATGCTTTTCCAAAGGTGCATAAATCCTACCCCTAAGAATTCTCTCCAATAGCTTCCCAACCTTCAATTTGAGACTCACTGGTCTACAGTTTCCTGGTCTACCCCTAATTCTATTTATGAACAGAGGAACAACATTAGCCACTCACCAGTCCTCCGGGAATTCTCCAGTGACTAGCAAGGATATAAAAGTCTTGATCAAGGCCCCAGCAAAAATGCCCCAGCTTGTTCAGCCTTTCCTTATAACCTAACCTTTCAGTCTCAGTAACAGTCGGCATCTTTCTAGTTTAATAACAAACTACCTCTAGCAGGGTGACCAGAATTGGATGCAGTACTCCAAATATGGCCTTACCTATGTCTTTTACAGCTGCAACATGGTGTCCCAACTCCTATACTCAATGCTCTGACCAATGAAAACAAGGGTGCCAAATGCTTTCTTCACGCCACGCTATCTACTTGTAATGCCACTTTCAAGGAACTATGTACCTGCACCCCTAGGTGCCTCTATTCAACAACAAGGAACCTACGATTAACTTTGTAAGTCCTGCCCTGATTTGTCTTACCAAATTTAAACACCTTGCATTTATCTGCATTCAACTCCATCTGCCACTCGTCAGCCTGCAGGCCTGATCGTTCAAGATTCTGTCACACTCTTAGATAACCTTCTTCGCTATCAACTATGCCACAAATTTTGTGCCCATGACAATTGTCATCAAAATCAAAAATTAAACAAAGAACTGGAAATCTGAAATGTGCTGAAGAAGGCTCAATGTTAACTGCTTTCCCTCCACAGATGCTGCCAGGCCTGCTGATTTTCTCCAGCAATTTTGTGTCAAAAAGCTACATCTGGTTCATTAATGTCTTCAGGGAAGGAAATATGTGTCCTTATCCACTCTGACCTGCACATTACTCCAGACCCACTGTGACTAGGACTGAACAAGTCATTCCATTCAAGGACAATAAATTTCCATGAAAAAAGGAAAGAAACAAAGCAGCCAATTTAGGTACAGCATGAACCCACAAACAATGATGTGATATAGACAACCTGCTCGTTGAAGGGATGGATATTGCCAAGGACACAGTGGAGAATTCTCCACCTCTTCTTGAAAACAGTGCTACATTTACCAAAAGGGCAAGTGGGGCCATAAGTAATAAATCATTTGAAAGTCAGCAGCTTCAACAGTGCAGCACTTACTCAGTATCACACTGCAGTGTCAACCTTGATTTTTGTGATCATGCCCAGGAATAGGACTTGAAGCTGGAACTTTGTGAGTCAGAGGAGATAGTTTTACCAAATTCCTCACGTCTGACATTGTTCAGTTGGGGCCTCTAACCCTTGACTCTTCTCAACCGTCTTCTCCCGGTGCTTGTATCCCTTGACCCTTCACATCCCTCATCACCACTCCCAACATCAATAACCCCTGATCTATGGCATTCCCCCACATCAGTAACCCTGACCCTTCACCTCCCTCACTCCTCCACACCAGTAACCCCTGACCCTTCACCTTTGTCCTAACCCCATAGTTCATCATTGAGGTTCATCCATGTGTGGTGGTACCTGTAATGAAGGGTGACTCCTGTGGCTGACTCCTCCTGACAGAAGAAGGTAGGGGGCTGGACCTTGGGGTAGCTGAAGCGCAGGTACTCATGAAGATTGTCCAAACCGTTCACAAAGTCACGCACATGCCTGCCCAGAACCTGGGGGAATGGGGAGAGAAAGACAGACAGACATCACATCATGGGGACGGGGAGGAATATGTTGGTGAAAACCAGCACAGGATGGGGAAAGCACAACTGACCCACAAACAGATCAACAAAGAATGGGGAGGTGTTCTCAGTGTATGATAAACAATACTGAATGCGGGGCGAGGGGTGGGGCGGTGGGGGATGCTCGGGTTGGAGGAGTGTGAGGAACAAGCAGAGTAAGGCAGGATGAGCTGAGAAAGAGACAAGTCTGAGTGAACAAGATCAGTCATTCCACATGGAGAACATCACCACACAATAGACAAACACCAAACGGAATGCAGAGCAGGTTCTCTCTCTCAATTTGAAATGATGCTGCATGTGAAAGATGATGTGGTGGTGGAAGGATATAGTATTGATGTGATTCCAAAGGTTACGGTGCACAGAAAGGAGGAGAAACTCTATCTCAATACCCAGTCCGTTTTCTCTCTCTTTCTCCCTTTGGTTCCCGGTGTTGCCAGTCTCTGCTCTCTGTACCCCCCTCACTTTCCCCAGTCCTGCCCATCTCTCTTTCTCTCTCACTTTCTCCAGTCTTGCTTGTCTTCCATTCTCTTCTGCATTCCCCATTCCTCCCGGTCTCTCTTTCTCTCTCTCATTTTACCCTGTTTTGCTTTCCCCATTCCTCCGTTTCTCGTTCTCTCTCACATTCCCCATTCCTCTGTCTCTCGTTCTCTCTCGCTTAACCCAGTTCTGTCTGTCTCTTATTCTCTCTCACTTTCCCTAGTCTCGCCTATTTCACTGTTTCCCCAGTCCTATCTCTCTCGTCCTCATTCTCCTATCCTGCCTCTGTCCCTCTTTCCCCAGTCCTGTCTGTCTGTCTCTCTCTCCCTCTCAATTCCCAGTCCTGCCAGTCCATTTCTCTCTATCTTTTTCTCTCCAACTGTAGCCCACTCTCTATACCCACTTTTACCACTCTGACATTATTTCCAGTCATATCCATCACTCTTTCTATCCTCTATCTGTCTCAGTTTCCTGAGTCCTGTCTCTCTTTCACTAATTGCATGAGTCTCTTCATCTCTTTTTCACCAATGCTATCTCTCTGTCTATCATTCCTCAGTCCTGTCTGCCTCCCAATCTTTCCCTCGATCTGTAAGTCTCCCTTTCTCCCTCCCTTACTCTTTCCGTTACTTTCTCTCTCTCTCTCTCTCTTCCGGTCCTGTATCTCCATTTATCAGTTTACCCAGTCCTGTCTGTCTCTCTCACTTTCCCCATCCTATCTCTGTCTGCATCCCTCTCTTACCCCAGTCTTGTGTATCTCTCTCTTTCCCCATTCCTGTTTGTCCCTCTCTTTCCCCATCCTGCCTGTCACTCTCTTTCCCCAGTCCTGTCTCTCTCTCTCTTTCCCCAGAACTGTCTGTCTCTCACTTTGCACAGCCCTCTTTGCCTGTCTCTTTCCCCTGTCCTGACTGTCTCTCTTTCGCTCCATCTCATTTGCTGTCCCTCCCTTTCCCCAGTCCTGTCTGTCTCTCTCTTTCCCCAGTCCTGACTATCTGTCTCTCTCTTTTCCTGTCCTGTCCGTCTCTCTTTCCCCAGTCCTCTTTGCTTCTCTCTTTCCCCAGTCCTGTGAGTCTGTCTCTCTCTCTCTCTCGCTTTCTTTCACCGTCCTGTCCATCTCTCTCTTTCCCCAGTCCTCTTTGTCTCTCTCTTTCCCCAGTCCCGATTGTCTCTCTCTTTCCCCTGTCCTGACGGTCTCTCTCTCGACCCAGTCCGGTCTCTGTGTCTCTGTCTCCAGTCCTGTCTGTCTCTCTCTTTCCGCAATCATGACTGTCTCTCTCTCTTTCCCCAATCCTGTCTGTCCCTCTCTTTCCCCGAACTGTCTCTCACTTTGCCCAGGCCTCTTTGCCTCTCTCTTTCCCCTGTCCTGACTCTCTCTCTCTCCCTCTCATTCGCTGTCCCTTTCTTTCCCCAGTCCTGACTGTGTCTCTCTTTCCACAGTCCGTTCTATCTGTCTGTCTCTCTCTCTCTTTTCCTGTCTTGTCTGTCTCTCTTTCCCCAGTCCTCTTTGTCTCTCTCTTTCCCCAGTCCCGACTGTCTCTCTCTCGACCCAGTCCGGTCTCTGTGTCTCTGTCTCCAGTCCTGTCTGTCTCTCTCTTTCCGCAATCATGACTGTCTCTCTCTCTTTCCCCAATCCTGTCTGTCCCTCTCTTTCCCCAGAACTGTCTCTCACTTTGCCCAGGCCTCTTTGCCTCTCTCTTTCCCCTGTCCTGACTCTCTCTCTCTCTCTCTCCCTCTCATTCGCTGTCCCTTTCTTTCCCCAGTCCTGACTGTATCTCTCTTTCCACAGTCCGTTCTATCTGTCTGTCTCTCTCTCTCTTTTCCTGTCCTGTCTGTCTCTCTTTCCCCAGTCCTGTCTGTCTCTCTCTTTCCCCAGTCCTGTGAGTCTGTCTCTCTCTCTTTACTTTTCGTTCCCCGTCCTGTTCATCTCTCTCTTTTCCTAGTCCTCTTTATCTTTCTCTGTCCCCAGTCATGTCTGTCTCTCTCTTTCCGCAGTCATGACTGTCTCTCTCTTTCCCCAGTCCTGACTGTCTCTCTCGTTCCGCCATCCTGTCTTTCGCTCTCTTTCCCCAATACTGTCTATCTCTCTCTCCACAGTCCTGTCTGTCTGTCTGTCTCTCTCCATCATTTCCCGTCCTGTCCGTCTCTCTTTCCCCAGTCCACTTTGTCTCTCTTTTTCCAGTCCTGTCAGTCTCTCTCTCTCTCTCTCTCTCCCCAGTCCTGTCTGTTTCTCTCTTTTTGCAGCCCTGTCTGTCTCTCTCTCGACCCAGTCCAGTCTCTGTCTCTCTTTCCCCAGTTCTGTTTGTCTTTCTCTGTCCTCAGTCCTGTCTGTCTCTCTCTTTCTGCAGTCATGACTGTCTCTCTCTGTTTCCCCAGTCCTGTCTGTCTCTCTCTTTCCACAGTCATGACTGTCTCTCTCTCTCTTTCCCCAATACGGTCTGTCTCTCTCGTTCCGCCATCCTGTCTCTCACTCTCTTTCCCCAATACTGTCTATCTCTCTCTCTCTCCACAGTCCTGTCTGTCTGTCTCTCTCTCTCCATCTTTTCCCATCCTGTCCGTCTCTCTTTCCCCAGTCCTCTTTGTCTCTCTTTTTCCAGTCCTGTCAGTCGCTCTCTCTCTCTCTCTCTCTCTTTCTATTTCCCCAGTCCTGTCTGTCTCTCTATTTCCCCAGTCCTGTCTGTCTCTCTCTTCCCCCAGTCCTGTCTATCTTTCTCTTTCCTCAATCCAGTCTATCTCTTTCCCCAGTCCTGTCAGTCTCTCTCTTTCCCCAATCCTGTCTGTCTCTCTATTTCCCCATTCCTGTCTGTCTCTCTCTTTCCCCAGTCCGGTCTGTCTCTCTTTCCACAGTCCTGTCTGTCTCTCTCTTTTCCCAGTCCTCTCTATCTCCCTCATTCCACCGTCCTGTCTGTCTCTCTCTTTCCACAGACCTGACTATCTATCTCTTTCCCCTCTCCTCTTTGCCTCTCTCTTTCTCCAGTCCTGTCTGCCCCTCTCTTTCCACAATCCTGTCTGCCCCTCTCTTTCCACAATCCTGTCTGTCTCCCTCTTTCCCCAGTCCTGGCCCTCACTCTCTTTCACCAATCCTGCCTGTCTCTCTCTTTCCCCAGTCCTCTTTGCCTCTCTCTTTCCCCAGTCCTGTCTCTCTCTCTTTCTTTCCCCAGTACTGTCTGTCTCTCTCTTTTCGCAGCCCTGTCTATCTCTCCCTTTCCCCGTCCTGTCTTTCTCTCTCTTTCCCCGTCCTATCATTCTCTCTCTTTCCCCAGAACTGTTTGTCACTTTCTTTCCCCTGTCCTGTCTGTCTCTCTCTGTCCTCAGTCCTGTCTGTCTCTCTCTTTCCGCAGTCATGACTGTCTCTCTCTCTCTTTCTCCAGTCCTGTCTGTCTCTCTCGTTCCGCCATCCTGTCTCTCACTCTCTTTCCCCAATACTGTCTATCTCGCTCACTCCACAGTCCTGTCTGTCTGTCTCTCTCCATCTTTTCCCGTCCTGTCCATCTCTCTTTCCCCAGTCCTCTTTGTCTCTCTTTCCAGTCCTGTCAGTATTTCTCTCTCTCTCTCTCTCACTTTCCCCAGTCCTGTCTGTCTCTCCCTTTACCCAGTGCTGACTGTCTCTCCCTTTCAACAGTCCTGTCTGTGTCTCTCTTTCCCCAGTCCTGTCTGTCTCTCTCTCTCTCCTTTCGCAGTCCTGTCTGTCTCTCTCTTTCCCCAGTCCTGTCTGTCTCTCTCTTTCCCCAGTCCTGACTGTCTCTCTCTTTCCCCAGTTCTGTCTGTCTCTCTCTTTCCCCAGTCCTGTCTGTCTCTCTCTTTCCCCAGTCCTGACTGTCTCTCTCTTTCCCCAGTCCTGTCTGTCTCTCTCTTTCCCCAGTCCTGTCTGTCTCTCTTTCCCCAGTCCTGTCTGTCTCTCTCTTTTCCCAGTCCTGTCTGTCTCTCTCTTTCCATAGTCCTGTCAGTCTCCCTCTTTCCCCACAGCTGTCTGTCTCACCCTTTCCCCAATTCTGTCTGTCTCTCCCTTTCCCCAATCCTGTCTCTCTCTCTCTCTCTGTCCCCAGTCCTGTCTCTATCTCTCTCTTTCCCCAATCCTGTCTGTCTCTCTCTATCCCCAGTCCTGTCTGCTTCTTTCTTACCCCAGTCCTGTCTGTCTCTCTCTTTCCCCTGTCCTGTCAGTCTCTCTCTTTCCCCATTCCTCTCTCTCTCTCTTTCCCCAGTCCTGTCCCCCTCGCTCTCTTTCCCCACTCCTGGCTGTCTTTCTCTTTCCTCACTCCTGTCTGTCTCTCTCTGTCCCCAGTCATGTCTGTCTCTTTCTTTCTGCAATCATGACTGTCTCTCTCTCTTTCCCCAATTCTGTCTGTCCCTCTTTCCCCAGAACTGTCTCTCACTTTGTCCAGGCCTCTTTGCCTCTCTCTTTCCCCAGTCCTGTAAGTCTGTCTCTCTCTCTCTACCTTTCGTTCCCTGTCCTGTTCATCTCTCTCTTTTCCCAGTACTCTTTGTCTTTCTCTGTCCCCAGTCATGTCTGTCTCTCTCTTTCCACAGTCATGACTGTCTCTCTCTTTCCCCAGTCCTGACTGTCTCTCTCGTTCAGCCATCCTGTCTCTCACTCTCTTTCCCCAATACTGTCTATCTCTCTCCACAGTCCTGTCTGTCTGTCTGTCTCTCTCCATCATTTCCCATCCTGTCCGTCTCTCTTTCCCCAGTCCACTTTGTCTCTCTTTTTCCAGTCCTGTCAGTCTCTCTCTCTCTCTCTCTCTCTCTTTGCCCAGGCCTGTCTGTTTCTCTCTTTTTGCAGCCCTGTCTGTCTCTCTCTCGACCCAGTCCGGTCTCTGTCTCTCTTTCCCCAGTTCTGTTTGTCTCTCTCTGTCCTTAGTCCTGTCTGTCTCTCTCTTTCCGCAGTCATGACTGTCTCTTTCTGTTTCCCCAGTCCTGTCTGTCTCTCTCTTTCCGCAGTCATGACTGTCTCTCTCTCTCTCTCTTTCCACAATCCTGTCTGTCTCTCTCGTTCCGCCATCCTGTCTCTCACTCTCTTTCCCCAATACTGTCTATCTCTTTCTCTCCACAGTCCTGTCTGTCTGTCTGTCTCTCTCCATCTTTTCCCATCCTGTCTGTCTCTCTTTCCCCAGTCCTATTTGTCTCTCTTTTTCCAGTCCTGTCAGTCTCTCTCTCTATTTCCCTAGTCCTGTCTATCTCTCTCTTTCCCCAGTCCAGTCTATCTCTTTCCCCAGTCCTGTCTCTCTCTCTCTTTCCCCAGTCCTGTCTGTCTCTCTTTCCACAGTCCTGTCAGTCTCTCTCGTTTCCCAGTCCTGTCTGTCTCTCTTTCCCCAGTCCTCTCTATCTCCCGCGTTCCACCGTCCTGTCTGTCTCTCTCCACAGACCTGACTATCTATCTCTTTCCCCAGTCCTCTTTGCCTCTCTCTTTCCCCAGTCCTGTCTGTCTGTCTGTCTCTATCTCTGTTTGCCCGATCCTGTCTGTCTCTCTCTTTCCCCAGTCCTGTCTCTCGCTCTTTCCCCAGTCCTGTCTGTCTCTCTCTTTTCGCAGCCCTGTCTATCTCTCCCTTTCCCCGTCCTGTCTTTCTCTCTCTTTCCCCTGTCTTATCATTCTCTCTCTTTCCCCAGAACTGTTTGTTACTTTCTTTCCCCTGTCCTGTCTGTCTCTCTCTGTCCTCAGTCCTGTCTGTCTCTCTCTTTCCGCAGTCATGACTGTCTCTCTCTTTCCCCAAGTCCTGACTGTCTCTCTCGTTCCGCCATCCTGTCTCTCACTCTCTTTCCCCAATACTGTCTATCTCTCTCTCTCCACAGTCCTGTCTGTCTGTCTCTCTCCATCATTTCCCATCCTGTCCGTCTCTCTTTCCCCAGTCCACTTTGTCTCTCTTTTTCCAGTCCTGTCAGTCTCTCTCTCTCTCTCTCTCTCTCTTTCCCCAGGCCTGTCTGTTTCTCTCTTTTTGCAGCCCTGTCAGTCTCTCTCTCTATTTCCCCAGTCCTGTCTGTCTCTCTCTTCCCCCAGTCCTGTCTGTCTCTCTTTCCACAGTCCTGTCTGTCTCTCTCGTTTCCCAGTCCTGTCTGTCTCTCTTTCCACAGATCTGACTATCTATCTTTTTCCCCACTCCTCTTTGCCTCTCTCTTTCTCCAGTCCTGTCTGTCCCTCTCTTTCCCCAATCCTGTCTGTCCCTCTCTTTCCCCAATCCTGTCTGTCTCCCTCTTTCCCCAATCCTGTCTGTCTCCCTCTTTCGGGTAAAAAATGAGGTCTGCAGATGCTGGAGATCACAGCTGAAAATGTGTTGCTGGTTAAAGCACAGCAGGTCAGGCAGCATCCAAGGAATAGGAAATTCGACGTTTCGGGCATAAGCCCTTCATCAGGAATCGGGCATAAGCCCTTCATCAGGAATCGGGCATAAGCCCTTCCTGATGAAGGGCTTATGCCCGAAACGTCGAATTTCCTATTCCTTGGATGCTGCCTGACCTGCTGTGCTTTAACCAGCAACACATTTTCAGCTGTCTCCCTCTTTCCCCAATCCTGTCTGTCTCCCTCTTTCCCCAGTCCTCTTTGCCTCTCTCTTTTCCCAGTCCTGTCTGTCTGTCTCTATCTCTGTTTGCCCGATCCTGTCTGTCTCTCTCTTTCCCCAGTCCTGTCTCTCGCTCTTTCCCCAGTCCTGTCTGTCTCTCTCTTTTCGCAGCCCTGTCTATCTCTCCCTTTCCCCTGTCCTGTCCTTCTCTCTCTTTCCCCTGTCCTATCATTCTCTCTCTTTCCCCAGAACTGTTTGTCACTTTCTTTCCCCTGTCCTGTCTGTCTCTCTCTGTCCTCAGTCCTGTCTGTCTCTCTCTTTCCGCAGTCATGACTGTCCCTCTCTCTCTTTCTCCAGTCCTGTCTGTCTATCTCGTTCCGCCATCCTGTCTCTCACTCTCTTTCCCCAATACTGTCTATCTCGCTCACTCCACAGTCCTGTCTGTCTGTCTCTCTCCATCTTTTCCCGTCCTGTCCGACTCCCTTTCCCCAGTCCTCTTTGTCTCTCTTTTTCCAGTCCTGTCAGTATTTCTCTCTCTCTCTCTCTCTCTCTCCCTCTCACTTTCCCCAGTCCTGTCTATCTCTCCCTTTACCCAGTCCTGTCTGTCTCTCTCTTTCCCCAGTCCTGTCTGTCTCTCTTTCCCCAGTCCTGTCTGTCTCTCTCTTTCCTCAGTCCTATCTGCATCTCTCTTTCCCCAGTCCAGTCTATCTCTCTCTTTCCCATTCTTGCCTGCCTCTCCTTTTCCCCAATCCACTCTCTCTCTCCCTGTCACTTTTCCCAGTCCTCTCTCTCTCTTTCAATCCACTCTCCTGTCTCTCTCTCTTTCCCCAGTCCCGTCTGTCTCCCTCTGTCCCCAGTCCTGTCTCTCTCTCTCTCTCTCTCTCTTTCCCCAGTCCTGTCTGCCTGTCTCTTTCCCAAGTCCTTTCTGTCTCACTTTCCCCAGTCCTGTCTGTCTCTCTCTGTCCCCAATCCTGTCTGTCTCGGCCTTTCCTCAGTCAGGTCAGGCAGCATCGGGCCCGAAACGCCGAATTTCCTGTTCCTTGGATGCTGCCTGACCTGCTGTGCTTTAACCAGCAACACATTTTCAGCTCTGATCTCCAGCATCTGCAGACCTCACTTTTTACTCACTCTTTCCACAGTCCTGTTTGCTTCTTTTTTTCCCCAGTCCTGTCAATCTCACTCTTTCCCCTGTCCTGTCTGTCTCTCTCTCTCGTTCCCCACTTCGGTCTGTGTCTCTCTTTCCCCAGTCTTGTCTCTCTCTCTCTCTCTTTTTCCCCTGTCCTGTCTGTCTCTCTCTTTCCCCTGTCCTGTCTGTATCTCCTTTTCCCCAGGCCTGTATGTCTCTCCCTTTCCCAGTCCTGTCTGTCTCTCTTTTCTCACTCCTCTTTGGCTATCTCTTTCCCCAGTCCTGTCTGACTCTCTTTTTTCCAATCCTGACTTTCTCTCTATTTCCCCAGTCCTTCTGTCTCTCTCTTTCCCCAATCCTCTTTACCTCTCTATTTCCCTAGTCCTGTATTTCTCTCTCTTTCCCCAATCCTGTCTCTCTCTCCCTGTCTCTTTCCCCAGTTTTCTCTCTCTCTCTCTCTCTCTGTCTCTTTCCATAGTCCCATCTGTTTCTCCTTTTCCCCAATCCTGTCTAACTCTCTCTTTCCCCAGTCCTGTTTCTCTGTCTTTCCCCAATCCTGCCTGACTCTCTCTTTTCCCAATCCTGTCTGACTCTCTCTTTTCCCAATTCTGTCTGTCTCTCTCTTTCCCCAGTCCTGTCTGTCTCTCTCTTTTCCCAATCCTGTCTGTCTCTCTCTTTTCTCAGTCCTGTCTGTGTCTCCCTTTCCCCAGTCCTCTCTGGCTCTCTCTTCCCCCAATCCTGTCTGTCTCTCTCTTCCCCCAGTCCTGTCTGTCTCTCTCTTCCCCCTGTCCTGTCTGTCTCTCTCTTTCCCGTGTCCTGTCCGTCTCTCTCTTTCCCCTGTCCTGTCCATCTCTCTCTTTCCCCTGTCCTGTCTGTCTCTCTCTTTCCCCATTCCTGTCCCCCTCTCTCTCTTTCCCCACTCCTGGCTGTCTTTCTCTTTCCGCAGTCCTGCCTGTCTCTCTCTTTCCCCATTCCTGTCTCTCTCTCTCTTTCCCCAGTCCTGTCTCTCTCTTTCTCTCTTTCCCCAGTCCTGTCTCTCTCTCTTTCGCCAGGCCTGTATGTCTCTCCCTTTCCCCAATCCTGTCTGCTTCTATCTTTCCCCAGTCCTGTCTGTCTCTTTTTTCTCACTCCTCTTTGGCTCTCTCTTTCCCCAGTCCTGTCTGACTCTCTTTTTTCCAATCCTGACTTTCTCTCTATTTCCCCAGTCCTTCTGTCTCTCTCTTTCCCCAATCCTCTTTACCTCTCTATTTCTCCAGTCCTGTCTGTCTCTCTCTTTCCCCAGTCCTGTCTGTCTCTCTCTCTTCCCTAGTCCTGTCTGTCTCTCTTTCCCCAGTCCTGTCTGTCTCTCTCTCTTCCCCCAGTCCTCTCTGTGTCTCCCTCTTCTCCCAGTCCTGTCTGTCTCTCTTTATCCCCAATCCTGTCTTGTCTCTCTCTTTCCCCAGTCCTCTTTACCTCGCTCTTGCCCCACTCCTGACTGTCTCACTCTTTCCACAGCCCTGTTTGCTTCTTTCTTTCCCCAGTCCTGTCTGTCTCTCTCTTTCCCCATTCTTGTCTCTCTCTCTATTCCTGATGAAGGACTTATGCTCGAAACGTCGAATTCTCTATTCCTGAGATGCTGCCTAACCTGCTGTGCTTTGACCAGCAACACATTTGCAGCTCTCTCTCTCTTTCCCCAGTCCTGTCTCTCTCTCTCTCTCTCTCTCTCTTTCCCCTGTCCTGTCTCTCTCTCTCTCTTTCCCCAGTCCTGCCTGTCCTCACTTTCCCCAGTCATGTCTCTCTCTCACTTTCCCCAGTCCTGTCTGTCTCTCTCTTCCCCAGTCTTGTCTGTCTCTCACTTTCTTTAGTCCTGTCTATCTCTCTCTGTCCCCAATCCTGTCTCTTTCTCTCTTTTCCCAGTCCTGTCTGACTCTCTTTTTTCCAATCCTGACTTTCTCTCTATTTCCCCAGTCCTTCTTTCTCTCTCTTTCCCCAATCCTCTTTACCTCTCTATTTCCCCAGTCCAGTCTGTCTCTCTCTTTCCCCAGTCCTGTCTGTCTCTCTCTTTCCCCAGTTCTGTCTGTCTCTCTCTTTTCCCAGTCATGTCTCTCTCTCTCTTACTGGAGTCCTCTCTGTCTCTCTCGTTCTGACATCCTATCTGTCTCTCTCTCTTTCCCCGGTCCTATCTCTCTCTTTCCCCAGTTCTGTCTGTCTCTCTCTTTCCCCAGTCCTGTCTGTCTCACTCTTTCCCCAATCCTGTCTGTTTCTCTGTTTCCCCAGGCCTGTCTCTCTCTCTCTCCCCAGTCCTCTCTGTCTCTCTCTCTTTCCCCTGTCCTGCCTGTTGTCTCTTTCCCTAGTCATGTCTCTCTCTCTCTTTCCCCTGTCCTGTCTGCCTGTCTCTTTCCCTAGTACTTTCTGTCTCTCTCTTTCCACAGTCCTGTCTGTCTCTCACTTTCTCCAGTCCTGTCTATCCCTCTCTGTCCCCAATCCTGTCTGTCTCTGCCTTTCCGCAGTTCTCTCTGTCTCTCTCTTTTCCCAGTCCTCTTTGCCTCTCTCTTTCCCCAGTCCTGTCTGTCTCTCTTTTCCCTGTCCTGTCTGTCTCTCCCTTTCCGTAGACCTGTCTTTCTCTCTCTTTCCCCAGTCCTTTCTCTTTTCCCCGTCCTCTCACTCTCTCTCTTTCCCCAGTCCTGTCTCTCTCTCTCTCTCATTCCCCATCCCTGTCTGTCTCTCTCTTTCCCCACTCCTGTCTCTCTCTCTCTCTGTCTCTTTCCATAGTCCTGTCTGTTTCTCCTTTTCCCCAATCCTGTCTGTTTCTCTCTTTTTCCAATCCTGTCTCTCTCTCTCTCTTCCCCCAGTCATGTCTGTCTCTCTCTTTTTCCCCAATCCTGTCTGTCTCTCTCTTTCCCCAGTCCTCTTTACCTCGCTCTTTCCCCACTCTTGACTGTCTCTCTCTTCCCCCAGTCTTGTCTGTCTCTCTCTTTCCCCAGTCCTCACTATCCCCCTCTTTCCCCTGTCCTGTCTGTCTCTCTTTTTCCTCAATCCTGTCTGTCTCTCTCTTTCCCCAGTCCTCTTTACCTCGCTCTTTCCCCAATCCTGTCTTTCTCTCCCTTTCTCCAATCCTGTCTGTCTCTCGTTCCCCAGTCCTCTTTACCTCGCTCTTTCCCCACTCCTGACTGTCTCACTCTTTCCACAGTCCTGTTTGCTTCTTTCTTTCCCCAGTCCTGTCAGTCTCACTCTTTCCCCTGTCCTGTCTGTCTCTCTCTTTCCCCATTCTTGTCTCTCTCTCTTTCCCCGTCCTCTCTCTCTCTCTCTCTCTTTCCCCTGTCCTGTCTGTCTCTCTCTTTCTCCAGTCCTGTCTCTCTCTCTCTCTTTCCCCACTCCTGCCTGTCTCTCTCTTTCCCCAGTCCTGTCTGTCTCTCTCTGTCCCCAGTCCTGTCTCTCTCTCTCTTTCCCCATTCCTGCCTGTCTCTTTCTTTCCCCACTCCTATCTGTCTCTCTCTTTCCCCAATCCTGTCTGTCTGTCTCATTCCCCAGTCCCGTCAGTCTCTATCTTTCCCCTGTCCTGTCTGTCTGTCTCTTTTCTCAATCCTGTCTGTCTCTCTCTCTCCCCATTCCTGTCTCTCTCTCTCTCTCTTTCCCCAGTCCTATCTCTCTCTCTCTTTCCACAATCCTGTCTGTCTCTCTCTTTCCCCATCTCTTTTCCCAGTCCTGTCTGCCTCTCTCTTTCTCCAGTCCTGTCTGAGTCTCTCTTTCCCTTGTCCTGTCTGTCTCTCTTTCCCCATCTCTTTGTCCAGTCCTGTCTGTCTCTCTCTTACCCCAGTCCTATCTGTCTCCTTTATTCCCCAGTCCTTTCTTTCTCTCCCTTTCCCCACTCCTTTCTGTCTCCTTTCATGAACACTGTCCATTTCTGGTCTCCCTGCTATGGGAAAGATTTTATTATGCTGGAAATAATTCCAAGAAGATTTACCAAGGTGTGTCCTGGAATGGATGGTTTGAGTTAGAAGGAGAGCCTGCATATGGTCAGATGTTTTTTACTGTATCATGGGACTTTGAGAGGTGACCTTACGGAGGTTTAAAAAATAATGAGGGTGAATAGCAGTTATCGTTTTCTCGGGTGGGGAATTTCACGACTAGGAGCATAGTTTAAGGTGAGAAAAGAAAGATTTAAAACATACATGAGGGACAATTGTTTTACATAGAGAATGGCTCATGTGTGGAATGAACTTCCAGAAGAGGTTGGATTAGGTCCAGTTACAATGTTTAAGAGACATTTATATGAGTTCTTGAATAAAAATGTTTGGAGGG
Organism: Hemiscyllium ocellatum; assembly: GCF_020745735.1. Lineage (NCBI taxonomy): Eukaryota > Metazoa > Chordata > Chondrichthyes > Orectolobiformes > Hemiscylliidae > Hemiscyllium > Hemiscyllium ocellatum. Next base: position 19,054,343 of record NC_083416.1, on the reverse strand, counting down.
ATATGGGCCAAGTGCAGGCTGTTGGGAAAAGTCTAATGTAGGATTATGTTTTGCATGGACTGGTTGGAACAAAGGGTCTATTTTTGTGCTGGATGACTCTATAAATCTATAATTCTCTTTCTTTCCCTCGTTCTGTCATTCCCTCTCTTTCTCCAAACCTGTCTCTCTGTATGTTTCCCTTTTTCCAGTTTTGCTGATCTTTCTTTTTCTTTTTTTCTAGCTCTCTCTCTCTCTCGCTCGCTCTCTCACTCTCACTCTCTCTCTTTATCCAGTTTGACCACTCACATGTAACCAGTCAAGCCCCTAGCTCTGTCATTCTCGGTCCAGAATCTATCTATCTGTCTCTATCTTTCCCTAATTCGGCTGTCTCTCTCTTTTGTCAGTGCTGCTCTCCCAGTATCATTCCCCAAGTCAATCTGTCTCTATCTCCAGGTCAGTGTGTCTCTCATTCACTGGGTCAGTCTGTCTCTCTATCCTCAGGTCAATCTGTCTCTCTATCCCAAAGGCAGTCTGTCTCTCTATCTCCAGGCAAAGGTGAGGACTGCAGATGCTGGAAACCAAACTTTAGATCAGAGTGGTGCTGGAAAAGCACAACAGGTGAGGCAGCATCCGGGGAGCAGGAAAATCAACGTTTCAAACAAAAACCCTCCATCGGGAATAGAGGCAGGAAGCCTCAGGGGTGGTGAGATAAATGGGGGGGGGGTTTGGGGAGAAGACAGCAAAGAGTACAATAGTTACAATAGGGGGTGGGGACAGAGGTGATTGGTCAGAGAGGAAAGAAAAAGAGTTTGCTACCTTCCCCCACCCACCTCCTCTTTACTACCTTCCCCCACCCTCCTCTCCCACCTCCATCCCCACCACCATTCACCTATTGTACTCTTTGCTGTCTTCTCCCCAGCTCCACCCTCCTCCATCCCCCATTTATCTCTCTATCTCCAGGTCAGTCTGTCTCTCTATCCCCAGGCCAGTCTGTCTCTCTCTAACCCTAGGCCAGACTGTCTCTATCCCCAGGCCAGTCTGTCTCTATCCCCAGGCCAGTCTGTCTCTCTCTATCCCCAGGCCAGTCTGTGTCTCTACCCCCAGGCCAGTCTGTCTCCCTATCCCCAGGCAGATCTGTCTCTCATTCCCCAGGCCAGTCTGTCTCTCTATCTCCAGGCCAGTCTATCTCTATCCCCAGGCCAGTCTGTCTCTCTCTATCCCCAGGCCAGTCTGTGTCTGTACCCCCAGGCCAGTCTGTCTCCCTATCCCCAGGCAGATCTGTCTCTCATTCCCCAGGCCAGTCTGTGTCTCTATCTCCAGGCCAGTCTGTCTCTCTCTATCCCCAGGCAAGTCTGCCTCTCAATTCCCAGGCCAGTCTGTCTATCTCCAGCTCAGTCTGTCTCTCTATCTCCGGCTCAGTCTACCTCTCTATCTCCAGGCCAGCGTGTCTCTCTACACCCAGGCCAGTCTGTCTCTCTATCCCCAGGCCAGTCTGTCTCTCAATCCCCAGGCCAGTCTGTCTCTCAATCCCCAGGCCAGTCTGTCTCTCTATTCCCAGGCCAGTCTGTCTCTCAATCCCCAGGCCAGTCTGTCTCTCTACACCCAGGCCAGTCTGTCTCTCTATCCCCAGGCCAGTCTGTCTCTCAATCCCCAGGCCAGTCTGTCTCTCAATCCCCAGGCCAGTCTGTCTCTCTATTCCCAGGCCAGTCTGTCTCTCAATCCCCAGGCCAGTCTGTCTCTCTATCTCCAGGCCAGTCTGTCTCTCAATCCCCAGGCCAGTCTGTCTCTCTATCTCCAGGCCAGTCTGTCTCTCAATCCCCAGGCCAGTCTGTCTCTCTATCTCCAGGCCAGTCTGTCTCTCTATCCCCAGGCCAGTCTGTCTCTCAATCCCCAGGCCAGT